>NC_135770.1:9861403-9967387 GCF_052425735.1 Oculina patagonica
TTTTTTATTACAAAATTGAATGTTTCTTTCATAATAGAGATTTTTTTGTTTTTGTATTTTTTTTTTACATTTTTGTGCAATTAAAACCGGGGTGTGGTGCGGAGGGGGTTGGGGTTGGGGTTAGTTTTTGAAGAATGTGCTTGTGTAAAGGGGGTTGGAGTTTTGTTATGAGGGATGCGGGGAGTTGTGGAACGAATTTTGGAGTTGATTTTAAGGGATGCTGGGAATTGTGGAAAGGGGGTTGGAGTTGGTTTTGGGAAATGCGAGGTGTTGTGGAGAAAGGTTTGGGGTTCGTTTGAGGGGGGGGGGGGACACAGGATTTGATGGTGAAGGGTTCGGATTGTTATTTGGGTGGAAAATGCTGGTTGTGGAGAGGGGGAACGGGGCTTGGTCTGAAAATTAAAGGAGAACGTCTGGCGAGATTGGAATCGAACTTGGAACCATCAAAAAATCTTCTTGTTGAGTGTTGGCCACCACACCCCGGCCTGTGTCGCTTTAGTCTAACTTTAGCAGTGATGTACAGCTGTCAGTCACTTCTGCAGTCTGTCCATCTTCCTGAAGGAAAAAAGGTCACATGAAAAAATTGCACACAGAAACACAAAGATTCGAGCGTGTGGGAAGTTAAAGATAAGGAAAACAAACTCACTTGCCTCTGTACTCAGTGACTTTGTTATATAAACTCTGGAGTTTATATTAAACTAGCCTTAAGGTTTCATTTTAGGCTTCCTCGCGGCCTCGTTCAATTTTTTTTTTATCTATTTTGCTTTTACAATTATTGTTCTTGTATTTAGTATGGTATGCTAATTGTCAAAAAGGTTTAAGCGAACTTTATGACAGTTCGACAGGAAAATTAGGTCAAGTGATGCCGTTTATGAAATTTTAATGCTCACGCACTTTCGACTGAGAAAATACATGATTCCCGCACGGGACTTCTCCTAACTCTGCGTTGAAGAGTGAGAACAAAGGGTCCTCACGTCAGCGATTTCAGGTTGGCCCTATAATTAAAAGGCCGGCACCTGATAGGCCGGCAGTGCTACTTAAGTTTTCCGTGTGAGCATGAGCTATAGGATAAGTGGAGTTTTTCTAAGTTAAAAGCTAATATCTTACCACTAAAGTCTTTTCTTTACTACTCTGTTTACTTCGTTGTTCGATCACAATACATGGGTAACCAGGCTTTTATTCAACCGACAAGACCTGGATGCTAAACTAATTTGCATTTGGAGTGCCCCTGGCCACTCCCCGAAGAAAAGCACCATTTCATGCCTTTGGGGGTAGGTATTCCTACATGTGGACCACTAAGCTAATTTGCATTTGGGACTATGTGTATAATACCATGGGTAGGAAGATAATCCCTTCTTTCGTGTGAAGCTCGTAAGATCCAAAGGTGGCCATTTTCCTTATAAGGAATGTAAAGGTGGCCCACCTGGGGGTTATACAAAGGAAACCATTCATTCACACAGGGAGTGGGATGAGGTGAACATGGGTTTACCCGAAGTCGAGTAGTAATGTACTACACTCTGAGGCAAAAAATTTTTTGCCTTAGAGATTTAGTACATAACTACTATCAGCACTGGATTCCAAAAACTGAAGCCAAATCTGAAACCAAAACTGAGGCCAAATCTGAAAAACTAAATCTGAAAAACTAAATCTGAAGCCAAAGTGAAAAACCTAAACTGAAATCAAATCTCAGAATCAACCCTAGGTCAACCCAAGGTCAAAAAATGGAAACCAAACCTTGAAGCCAAATCTATAAACTAAACCTTGATTAAATGATAAAAATAATCTTTGATTATTTTTGACAATATTTAAAAAAACTTCTTATACTCTTTTTTAAAAATCTTGCATCTTAGTGCGTTTAATCTGATTTTTTGTTGTAAATGATGCTGTTATTAATATGCTTTTGTGTCAAAAGATGTCTCCATTTACCGGATAATTTATAGTTATAATTATTGCAAATGACACAAAACCATTCCTTTTTAGATGCATATAAAGTCTTGGACCTTCTTTTTGCATCCATCTTGTCTTTTTCAGTAAAATATCTTCGAACTTCAACCATTTATATATATACTTTAGAAATTTTTATATATTTTTAACCGACAGTTATGGTAAATTTTTAATGTTATATATTTCTTGTGATTCGTTATTTTTTATATATATTTATGACTTTTTTAAAATTATGGTGATTAATATTTTATAGTTCAAGGTTAAACATCTGCATTATTGTCATGGTTTCATAATATTTGGTTCAATACAATAGATTCGAATGTTCTATTGTTTATATTAACTAACCAATCATATTACAATAAACTTTTATACAAACTTTTATATAAACGTTTGTCATAAAATAAACTTTTATTCTCAGAATTGATTCAAGATGCCAAAAATGGTAATAATTTCGATACCCGTGTTTCTAATCTCATTTGCTTATCATAAAAATAAAAATAGGTCTAATAAAAATGCTGATTAAAACGCACTATTAAAAGTTATATAAAATTATAATGTTTTATTATTATATAGAAAAGTTATGTTAGATAAATTTAATTATACTGAAATGTGGGATCTGATGACAACAAATCGTATGAGCGTTGAAAAATGGAATGAATTAGAACGTGAAATGAATAAAACATATAAAAAAAAACTGAATAATAACCTTTACCATATCAATAAAATAATTGATAAATTAAGCACTGAGAATAAAATTTTGATTAGTGATAATCAAAGGGAAAAAATAAATAAAATCTATCAATTAATTTTTGTAAATCGTAGTGCTATAAATAAATTTATAACAAAAGACAGAAATATGAAAAAAGAAAGACATAGGCTTATAAGTATTCGTTATTTGTTAAAGAGGATATTTCAACATCTAGATATACCAAGTGATTATATTGAAGTTAGTAAACAACAAAAAACACAAGAATTTAATCAAAGATACTGGTCTGATATATGGTTCATATTGGGCGAAAATATATGTGATATTACTGCCAACTAAATTCTTGTTTTTATATTTTGATTGATATATAAATATATTTAATATATATTTATATATTAAATCCTTCATAGAAATCCAGTTGTTAAATTCATTAGCTATTTCTTTTTATTAGTTTTCTTTACTTGACGGTTTTTTGTCCCAAGGCCAACTTTTCTTTTACCAGCTATCATAGCTTGAACAGCTGTAGTGCGTTTAAATATGTTGTAAATCCTTGATTGGTATCCAACTATTAAATTCATCACTATAACCTTTCCACTTCACTAAAGCTTGTTTCTTCTTATAGTTCCGCCGAATTACTTTATCAATACGAAATACTTCTTGTTTTGCTTTCAATAGTTCGGACTCGTAAAAGCTACCTTGTATTTCTTCATTATTCAAATCTTTTAATTTATAAGTTATTGGATTAGTGTATTGGATCTTATCAACGATGAATATCTCTTCTGACCAATTAGGAGTATAGCCTTTGTCGAACACCTTTCGTTTATATTTAGATATTCGGACCTTATCACCAACCTTAAATTTGGGTATTGCTGATAATGGCTCCATATCACCGTATAGGTTAAGATATACAATTCCTTGATTTTTTTCCTTTGAAGCTTCTGTTGGTGTCATCTTTATTGAACTGTGTTTTGTATTATTGTATTCTTTTACCAGTATGGGTAGCATTTCAAGATACTGTGTGTTACCTTGAATAGTAAACTGTTTGTACATTTTATTTTTCAAAGTTCTATTAAATCTCTCAATAACAACAGCTTTACCTTCATTAAAAGTGGAATACATCTTAATATCATTTTGCTTTAGCCATTCCTTGAATGTTTTGTTATAAAATTCAGATCCCTGATCGACCCAGAGAAATTCAGGTTTACGTTTGTCATTAATGACAATATTGTTGAATGCGTTAGTTATTGATGTACCTTTCTTATCTTTCAATTGTATAGCCCAAGCGAATTTACTGAATACGTCAATTATAGTCAATAGATATTTATAACCTTTATTCCATTTTGAAAGTTTATCCATAAAAACTAAATCTGCAGACCATATGTCGTCAATTCCATTTGATATTACTCTTCTAGTTTTAAATTTTCGTCTGATTGGTTTATGTAACTCATCGGCTAATTGTTGAGACCAATCATTTTTACTCAACGCCGTTTTCCGTTTTTTGTCTTCTTTTGTTTTACACCCATACCTACTTTAGCCTTGGTAGCAATAGTGTTCCTTGCAATAGCATGACCCCATTGTCTGTCTTTCCATGGGATAGCATCAAGGGCTTTTACCATCTTTTTATCAGCTTCGTTTTTGCATTTAACCTGATCTTTTGAGGGTTTATTTGCACAGACGCTGTAATCTACATCATGTTGCATCGATACAGCATCTGTTTTACCAGTTGGTGACTGATATATTTTTAGTATTTTACCTGTATTTGGATCCCATTTTACCTGTTTTTCAAGAGGATTACCCGGGCCGGTATATTTATGGCCGGGCATAACAAACCCTTCTTTTGGAGCTACTTTCAGAATAGCTTTGTGGATATCAAAACCTCTCCCGCTTTTCTTTTTAATGAATTTGCTTTTATTTTTTCTGCATATTGAGCAAATACTTTTTTCCATCAGCTTGTTATTTTTACTTTTGACTGTCTTTGGATTGATTGAATTAGTTTTCATTTTACACGAAACACAGTATGACTGACACATATATATATATTGATTAGATATTAATCACAGTATTTATTCCTCCATTTCCCTGCTTTTTTATCCCAAACGGTTCCAGAGCATGACGGATCTTGATGCTCACTTGGAGATGTCCAGAATTTCTTTGAGAATAATCCGGTTTTCGTGTTGAAGGCACCTTTTGCGATGTCTCCACTCCAATACTTTTTGAACAGATCTTTATCACCTCCTGTAGCACCCATGATAAAGGATGCTACGTCTTGAGCCTGCTGAAACCCTGGGATCTTATTGCCGATTTTATTGTTGATCGATTCTCCGAGTCCTTTACCAGATTTGTTGCTTACAAAACGGGTTTTAGTGATTTTGCATTCAGCGCATATGCATTTCATCATAGTTCGGCCATTTTTGGTTTTTACATATCGCTCGCTATCAGGTATGCATTCAGTCTTTTTTTTCTGTTTTACACAATACGATTTGACCATTATATATATTGATTATACAATTTCATCAAAATTTTTTTTACAGCTTCTCTTTTCTTTATCAATGAACAAAAATTCGAAGGGCATCAGTTTGTCAAATAAATTGGGATCTATTCTGTTTTCTTTGCCGATCAGATTGGAATGGTTTTTTGTGGCTGGTGGATATAATAACATATGTGAACTGTTCAGTCTTATTTTCTGAGGCACATCATAGTAACTTTGACTCAAATAAATGGGAGTTATATTATGATGTCTTCCGTCAGTGAAATGATTCGCTATTTTGGATTGAATTTTGTCACAACAATTTATCAAATCATCGAAGACCACTATTTTTCTGTTATTGTTGGGATATTCTTCAGTATCCATTATTTTATCAGCAGTCTTAATCTCTAACACATCATAACCAACCTTTTTTGATATGTCATCCATCAATGATTCGAGATCTTTTATTTTGTCTTGATGTCTATTCGGAGTATAAAATATTATCTTGTCATAAAACACGAGCGGTTTTCTCAATATGTGCATCAGAAGGTTTGTTTTACCACAATTGCTTTGACCGCAAATGAGCATTCTGAATTCTTCATTCAAGAAGTTATTTAAGCTTCGTTTTTGGGCTTCTTTTTTGATGTTGTCATAGTTTGGAATCTTCATCAATATATATATTGTGTACATTAAAATATCTGTCTTCCAGCATTTATGTCAATTGATATATTAATTTTGTCATTTATCTAAACTATTATATATGGATATCGAAAAATTCAGAGAGAATCAGAAGAAGCATTATGAGAATAATCTTTTGAAAAGACAAATCAGAAAACAAATAAAAGACACACTGGATGAAAAACAATCAAGACAATTTGAAAGCAAGGAATTATTCAAACCCGTTATAACATCTCAGAAAGAGGTGAAAGAAACCATCGATAAAAAACAAGATAAATTAATTGAAAACTTGAATGAAAAACAAGAAAAATTAATTTCAGCTGTTGATATGTTGAATGAAACAATGTCATCATCTGGTTCACAAAGTGGGGTTCAAAGTTGGTTAAGTGATTTACCATCAAAATTTGATCCTTTAGACATAGTACCTGAAGAAAATGAAGAAGAAGATGAAGATGAAGAAGTCCCAAAAAAAGAAGTCGTTGAAGAACATATCTTCAACCAAGGTGAAAAAAACATCATAAGAAAATATGGATTTGATCCTGATTTGAATGATATTCCAGATGTAAAAGAAGTTAGATCAGCAATATCTCATCTTACTGGAAAAAGACGATCTTCAAATCGGATTATTAAAAATAACGCAAGGAAAGATCAAGAGATATTGAGTAAATATCGCACTGTTATAAAAGGAATCAATTTGAGGGAAAAAAAAGGTGAAGGTATCAGGTCTTACAAACGGCCGAAGCGGAATGCTTACAAGATAAACAATGGACAGTATGGTGGTTTACTCATAAATATGCCAAGATTAATCAATGAAATGGTCATCGAAGCCGTGAAAGATGGCAAAATGGTTTATGAAGACATTGCTGACAAATCACTCGTTGATCTCATCACAAAGAGGTTTAATCCGAAGAAAAAGTATTCATCAAAAGCAATCAAAATATTCAATAATCTCAATATGTTATCAAACATCCCAAAACACAGATCATCAGGGAAATCAAAACTGATTGGAGGTGCAATCATATACTCAAACCCAAACGATTTGATGAAAAGATTGACTTTGTTGACTGGAAGCAAAAGGGCTGGTAATACAAGTATTGCTCTCAGAAATGAAATGTGGCAGATCATTGATTATTTACTCAAACAAGGTGTGATAGCTAAAACACAATACGATAAATTTGTCAGGACTCAATTAATGTAATCTAATGATATAATGGAAATCCCGATGTTTTTGGATAGCAATGATGGAATAAGAGATTCAATGTCTCATGATTTCACCATCAATCATGTGCCTGAAATAGTCTTGGACAGGAATAAAACATATTATTTGGCTCTTTACAGTGCTGAAATGACTTATAGCTGGTTCAATGTGTCTTCAAAGTATGGAAATAACAAAATAAAATACAGCAAGGATTCTGGAGCGAATTGGGTTGAAATTGTTTTCCGTGATGGTAATTATTCTTATTCAGACATCAATGAGTATATTTCACAAATACTCGAAGTGAACGGTGATTTAAACGATAAGGGGAAAGGTATCTCACTTGAATTTTCATCATCATTATTGAAGGTGTATATTGAATTGGAAGAAAAATATCAATTGGATCTCAGAGAAGGTTATTTCTCAAAACTGATTGGTTTCAATAAAGAAATCATCACATCAACAAAATACGGATCCAATGCTCCAAACATAACTAGAAATGTTGATAACATTTTCATTCATTGCAATCTTCTGAGCGACTCACTTGTTTCTGGGACGCAAGGTGATGTACTTTATCGTTTTAGTGTTGCCAATTTGCAGATATCTTATCCATTTGAAATAAAAGAAACAATACCTCGACCCCTTTTCAACAAAATCAATACCAACATCATCAAAGAATTGAGGATATATATCACTGATGGATTGAACAACCCTATCCATCTCAATAATATACCAATTAACTTGACTTTGCTGTTGAAAGAAGTGTGATATTATATATCGTATTCGTATATGAGCAGAATCAGAAAAGTGAGAGATATGAATACCGGTATGTCATACTACATCGACATTGAAACCGGTGACCCAGTTGATGATCACCAAAAAGGAGGTGGTATTATGAACAGTTTAATTTCCACTGCAAAAAAATCATTGACAAGTAAAACCACCAAAGATTTGGCAAAAAAGCCGGTAAAAAAAGGAGTACAACATGTTGCACATAAAACTGGCAACATCATCAAAAATAGACTGAATAAAGCAACCAAGAAAGAAACAGAAAAACTGAAAAAATACACTGAATCAGAAAATAAGGGAGACATGATCGTCAGCTTATTACAATCACATCCTGAAAACAAAAAATTCCAACCAGAAAGAACGAAAAATACGGAAGAACAATTGAGGAATGATATCCTCAGTCTGGAATTCGACAAATTAACCAACATGTAAAATAATGTAAACCATTATTATATAATGTCTTTCAGAAGTTCGAAATATTGCAAACGATACGAATATGTCTCATTTGATTTACAAAATCCAATAACATTACCTGCAAACAACCAGTCTCAAAAAAAGAGTGGATACAGGTTCGTTATTGATAGCAGTAGTGAGACTCACCCTTTCGACTTGTATAATTCATACCTTTCTGTTGATTTTAAAATCACAAAGATGGATAACACTGGATATAATGCAGATGATCAGGTTGCAACCGTCAATTCCGGTTATTCACTTATCAATCAGTTGAAGGTTGAATTAAGCGGAGTTAATGCTCTCGGTGCACCAGGGGTTAATCATGCTATCAATGTGAAAAATCTGACTGAATTATCATCAAGTTACACTGAAACAGTCGGACCAAGTATGTTCAATTACCCAGACACTAGTGTCGGTGCTGTATCAGAAAAATATACTATGAGAGAAGTACAGCACGGTCGAAACGACGCTGATAATGCTTATGAAGCAAGAAATGTAGTTGATGGAGATAATGTAAACTACAATGAGGGTTTCGCAAAAAGAAAAGCATTACTTACAGCATCCGCTGAAAATAACATCGTACTACCATTGAACAGATATGGTTTCTTCAACTCTTTTGAGACAGAAATAGCACCGAATGGTAAAGTCACCATTGATGTCAGTCTTGAAACTGATAACAATGTGATATTTCGTGCTGGGGGTGACCCAGGAAGGTTTATTGTCACTAGGCTTGTTTTATGGGTACCGAAAATGATATTCAATGCTGAGGGTGAGCAGATTTTTCTTAAAACATATCTAAAGCCACATACATGGTCATATCTCAAAGAGAGAATTGAGATTTCTCCATCAACAACAGCACGTCAAGGTACATTCAGGATTACTTCTTCAATTCGAAAACCGAGGCATGTTTTTATATGGGCTCTTAATGATGCAAAAATGAATGATCAAACACAAAATCCATTTCTATTTAATACATATAACATCGCGAATAACCGAACATTTTCAAATGCAAGGCTTGAACTGAGCAACGGTATTTTTTATCCAAACGAAGAACTGAAACCAGATACAGAGATCGTACAAGCATACAGGACATTGATGGAATATCAAAAAGATTTTAATGCTTATTACAGTTCTCCAACAATAACACTGAAATCATTTCAAGAGTTGTATGGGCTCATCTATTTTGATCTTAGAAACCAAGAGGAAGAAATCAAAAGTGGTTCAACCAAGATCCAATTCATTTACAATTTATCTGGGAATCCAAATGCAAATTACAGCCTCTATGCTTTGATTCTCCATGAAGAAGAGCTTAGTGTTGATATCGTCAATGGTAAAGTTCTCCTCAAAGCTTGATTCGTTAATCAAATGTATTTTATATAATGTTTATATATATGACTGAATACAAACCATACACTGTATCACTCAGCGGAAACCAGAAATTGAAGCTCACAAAAGCCATCATGAACAAATCTCCAATAACACTGAGATTGTCGTCTAATGAGTTGTCTGGAAGCGACAAAATGTTTCTGACAAAAACACAGATCAATAAGATCAAAAAATCGAAAACCCTCAATAAAGGTGTTGATATAAAAATTTCAAAAACACAAATTTCTCATATTAAACCAATGATACAATCGGGTATGGGTCTTCAAAATAGACCGTATCCACCTTCAATAAAAAGCCAAGGACAAGGATTGCGTAACAGACCATTTAATATCCACGATTATGCCCAGTACAAAAGCCCCCCTTTCATTGGTACTTGGGATCAGAAAGGTTCAGGAATAAAAAAAAGAACCATGAAGAAAAAAGTAACCCAAACAACCATTCCAATAATTGGATTGAGATTGTAAATAAACCAAAATTCATTAATAAAGCTTTGAGCGATAGAGATTTGATTAATTGGTGTGATTATTTAAAAATTGATATTACCGGCATATATAGCAGAAACCAACATATGCCTAAAAAACATAGTCCATGTATTATCAATTTAGATGATTTGAATAATGCTGGAACTCATTGGACTTGTTGTATAAAAGGTAAAAATGACAAAACATTATGGTATTTCGACAGTTTCGGAATGCATTACCCCCAAGAATTTGAAATGAGAGCAAAGAGAGATGGTATCACCAATATTCTTTTTAATAATTCTCAATATCAAGACCTCAAGTCTGTTTTATGTGGTTATTATTGTCTTTATTTTTTACACCAAGCACTTGTATTCAAAAAAGGATATTTTGACATCTTGAAACCATTATCAATGACAAACACCAATCACAATGAAAAATTCATCAAGAACTATTTTGAAAATATATAACATAATTACATATGGGATTTTTTGACGGCAATCATACTGCGAATGCAATAACTGGAAGTGTTGGAAAAGAAGGACCAGCTGGGGTTGGGTTCAAACTAACAGAATCAGGTGATTATGACATGGATAAAAAGAAAATATTTGGGTTAAAGACTCAAGATGACGTAGCATTTGATGCTGATCTTGATACATATGCAAAAGACTTGAGTAGTGCTGTTAACAAGAGATATGTCAACCAATTTTTAATGAAAAAAAACAGTGATGAAACCCATTTTGATTGTGTTGGACTTTCACTTCAGAACACTGAAGCTTACTATGATGGGTTGTATAACGACTTATCAATACCGAATGTTGAATATGTAAAATTAGAAGACAATAAAGTCAAAACAGAACTAAACAACAAACTCACTGATAAAGCCGATCTTAGTACCAATAACGAACAAACTTTTAACAGCATAATAAACGTCCCGAAATTCGATTCAGGATATAGTAATATGTCAAATGTGATGAATAAAGAATATATTGACTCCAGAGACGCGCTTAAAGCTGATAAAACATATGCCGACAATACTTTTCTAACGAAGAAAACAGGTGCTATTTTAACTAATACCCTTCATAGCAAGGCTTCTAAAATATATGCCGACAGTACTTTTTTAACAAGAACTCAAGGAAATGTCTTGGCGAATAGTCTTCATACAAAGCTTGATATTAACGGTAAAAATCATATGAATGCAAATCTTAACATGGCCAATAACAAAATAATTAATATAAAGGAACCATCTAGTTTAAATGATGTTGTTACTCTCAAATACATGCAAGATCACGTAAGTCAAAGCCATGTTCAATCTGTTAATAGTGAAAACAAATTCAAATATATAATGGAAAAACCCAGTGAACAAGTAAGTCAAGAAAACGATATCGAATTAGGAGATGAAGTATACCTTGACAAATCACCGCATCAGATTAACAAAAAGGTGATTGACATGAAATTACTACTTGATGCTTCAAAACGGTATTATAGTTCAAGAGTTGGATTAAACCTCTATCTTCTTTCCAATGATCAATATACCTTATGTTTTGAGTTGATATGGACAAATAATGATATTGATCCTAGTTCTATACATATCGATGGTATATCTTCAATTGAAACAATTCATAACATAAGCACAAAGGTATTCGGAACGCAACTATATGCTCGATTAATATGCCAATTCACCAAATCTCAGCAAATCGGTAACAATTATATCTATATTGATATCGTTATGAAGATGAAACCTGATCAAAATTATGATCAAAAACTACAAACTTACTTCACAGTGTATGGAATATCTTCACATCAATCCAATATCTCACCAAGCATATATGACCAACTATATCGCGTGGAGAATGATCAAATATATATCGAGGGAGCTGTAAATATGTCCAATTATTCCATCACTGGCTTAAAAGAAGCTTTAAATAACAACGATGCAATCAATCTAGGCCAGTTGACAAGCTTGAATAATGCTCTCAAACTAACTCTTGAAAACCAGATCAAAACATTGCAACCCAAAAGCTATTATTATGAATTGTTTGGGAAATATTATTTCGATTTAATGGATCCATCTAAATTCATCATGTCAGATAGCAACGGCGCTGTTGTTTCAGGATTAGATAATCTTGTTTTTAATCCAACAAAATTGTTAGCAGATTTTGATATAACAAAGGGTTTTAAAAATAGTTTCATAATTAATTTAAATGAAAACATCACTGGATCTGACGACTTTACCTTTTATCTGACATTTAAATATGAGGCAGGGCCTAATAAAAGAATTCTTATAAAATTGGGCGATGATAGTAGTTTTCATTACCCTTGGATTAAAATTGAGAATAAAAAAATTAAAATTGAATATGATTTAGATGAATATATAGAGCAGATTAGAACTGCTTATATAGGGAAATATCTGAATCTATGGTATACTAAAATAGGGTCCCTATTTAGAATCGCTGTATGCAATAATGGTATGAGTATTGATCGAGCATTTTCTGGTTTTAATATCAATGCATCCAACATTAAAATCAGTTCAGATTACTTTGTACAAAGAATCGGTTTTAGTAAAACTGCGTATCCGATAAATGGTAAAGAGTATCATAAAATTCAATTTTTAGATAAAACAAAGGGTGTATTCTTCGAATAAATTATCTAACTCCAACGATTTTATCTAATTAAATTATATGAAAACAGTGAAATTGGTTAGCAATATTATTGATTCTATTGAGAGATTAATTCAAAACATAAGGAAGCTGTATTACACAATAAAGAACAAGCGCAATGCTAAAATGACAAAATGATAAAACAAAAAAAATCATATATAACTAATATATATGACTAAACATCTAAAATGCATATTTACATGGAACCATATATCAAGCGAACTGACTGAAGAACAAATTATAGAATTGAAAGCTTATTATCAAACATATCATCGAAAATGTTGGGCTTATAAGCAGGCTGTTAAACGTTTCAAAAAATGGAAATTATTAGGGAATTCATTGTCTATTCTCTTTGCATCCGGCTCCATTTCATCAAGTATTGCTACAGGAGGTGTTAGTTTGGTTGCAATTAGTACAATAGCGCTTTTAATACAAGGCTGGATGCATCATCAAAATCTCGATTTAAAAATTCAAAATAGTACATATGCATATCAGAGCTACCAGCATTTACTCAACTCAATTAAAAACACGATGAGATGCGGTGATTACAATCCGTCTAGCGTCATAATTTCAATGAAGAACATTGACGATTATGTGACGGATACCTGTCCGATAATCGACAAGTACCTACGAAAATATGATAAGAAATTTATTGGATGATCCGATTTATTTCGCCAAAATTTAATGACAAAATCTCATTCCAATACAATCGATAATAGGCTAACGTTTTCTTGCTTTTGCTAATTTTGATAAATTCACAAGGTAGATTCATCATCAAAAAAAGCTGTTTAATTATGAATTTGGTTGATATAAGTCTTTTTCTACCTTTGTTTACAACAGGAATAGCGCCGGATTCGATAATATCAAACACTTTATAAATTCGATTCCTTTGATCACTAGTCAATTGTACCCTATTTTTAATACATAAATCGTTTAAAACAGCCTCGATGTGATATTTACGATGATATACCGATTCTCGCCGTATTCTATGCATATTTTCATAAAAATCAATATACTCACTGACATAATCATAACTATGAACCAAACCGCAATTTAGACAGACATCCATACCATTTATATTTTCTATATCCTGCTTACTACAGCATTGCTCAGCATCCTTGATACCTTTTATCAATAGTTGATCACAGAAAGGGCATATAGGTTCTTTTAAATTTTTTAATTCATCGTGGATTTCAGAATTACAAACCATTATATATATAACACACATAACTTCACGGCACAGCTGTGTTTGGCAGTAAATTTCAGAATAAACTTTTTGAGTAAACTTTTGAGTAAACTTTTGTGTAAACTTTTATGTAAACTTTTGAGTAAACTTTTTGAGTAAAATTTGTTGAAATATGATTGGTCAATAGAAATCACGTCATTAAAAACATTGTACTCATTAATCATTTATAACTTATGGCTAAAACCGTAAACTGAATAATTATGTATTTAATGTTGATCCTTACGAGGCCTTCCCCGTCGTCGTTTCTGGTCTTCAGGTATACACTTTAAACGTACATGATTTTTGTCTTCATTTGATATGTCTGAAGATAGCATTTTAATAATACAAATATTTGTTTTAAGGATGCTCTGAATACAATACATTTTATTAATGAAGGCTATATCATTCGAGCTTTGATCAGATTCTAAAAGGTGTTTGATATTTAATGTTATATCAGTCATTCTATATATATATTAAAGAAAATAATTATCTGTTTATATCTAAACGCACTATAACAGTCACATATATAAAGACAAGTTATGTAACATATATTGAAGAAGGCTATAAGGCTGGTTACACAGTATTGATATGATACTGTTATTGTTGTTGATGACAACCAATAATATTTTATTACTGGTTATTTTTAAACGCACAATATATTTATAGTAAAAGATATAAAGAAATATCATTTATAGTATAATAAGAGAAAATGGGAAGAAATTTAAAGTATGATAACGACGCTGATAGAATAAACGCTATCAAAAATTCAAAGACTAAGTATATGTTAAATAAACGATGGAAATGCGATATATGTAATTACGATAGTTCATTAGCAGCTAAATGGACACATTTGAAGTCAAAAAAACATATCAAAAATGCTGTTATCAAAGCAATAGAAGATGATGATAGATTTGAAATAATTGATAATAACAATACACAATAAAACACTTTCATGCACTTTAACAATGACTAAATATATAAATATATCTAGTTATTCAAAAACATGAAATTAAAAAAATAAAAAAAAATAATTTTACTATAAGACACTTAAAGAAATAATAATTTCATATAGTATAAAAAATGGAAAAAAAAAATTTTAAAAACCCGCTAAAAACTCAAGATGAGATCACATCTAAAAACGCTATTAAAAATAATATCTCTAATTATAATATGGAACAAAATACCATTGATCATAACAATAAACAATTTTTTATAAATAGTGTTGATAACACTCTTGGTGCTACTTCGGATGGAGATATACTCAATATTCCAAAAATGAAAGTAGTTAAACCGGCTATTGATAAAGATGGATATCCTTATATATATATCGCAGAAAAAGACTATGATAACCCTTATAATCTCAAGAAAAAGATATTAGTGAAAGACTTTATATTTAGAACATTTTATAACGAAATTCCTGATGATAAAGTCGTTGTAAATGAAAATGGTGACAAAAATAATAACAGTATTGGTAATTTAGTGTTGATTGATAGCATGACAAAGGCTGAACACAAACTCGTAACCAAACCAAAACCCCAAAACAAACCAATAGTTGAACCAATAAAGAAACCAACAAACAAACCCAAACCCAAACCAAAAACTAAAACAATAAGCTTTATCAAACAATTATCCAATGATTACCTAGCTGATGCTAAAAAAATGGGTTTTTCATGGATGGATTTGGTGAAAAAGAGTACTAGACAAGCAGTGATTAACAAAGTACATAAATATCGAAACGATAAGACTTTGGATAAGGCTATACGGGACAAAAACGATAGTATAATACGTGATGCACAACTCAGTCAAATGGAAGATTCAATTAGAGAAACTCATAATAAAAATATTGAAGATCAAATCAAACGAAAGCACAAGAAATTAATACAGATTAAGCAGTCAAAAAATAAGCTCTCAAATGAATTTAATTTCGATGACAGCATTTTTGATACAACATCCAATGACCAACCTCTATTCAAAATAACTGAAATCGGAAATACAGCGAATAAAAAATTCAATGCTTATACCAATGAATTTAAAATAAATGTCCGAAAAAATGTTATAAACAATAAAAATGATGTTTTCAGTGTCTTTGAAAAAATGGTTGAAATGACAATAAAGAAAAGGCAGTTAAAAGGAAATGATAGATTCAGATTGGTAATTTCAAATGATGAATTAGATCACCCTATCTCAACAAAAATGATAAATGTATCAGATTTCAAGTTAAATCAACTTTCAGGTGTAATCAATACATTGGAGTATAAGGAAATTGATTTAGAAAATTGCAAAATAATTATTCAATCTGTTAAAATACCAACGGGACTAGGACGATTATATTTATCAAAACAAACAGTAACAAGGAAACAATGCATTATCACAATAAAAAACTCCGACTCAATATGCTTAGCCCGCTCCATTGTAACAGCTTATGCTAATCTACATCCTGAAAATTACACCACAACTCAGTTGAAAGATGGGTTCAATAAAAGCCGAAAACTACAAGAAATTCAAGCAAAAGAACTTCATAATAATGCTAATGTTCTAATTAATGATTATGGAAATTCTTTATATGATGTCAATAAATTTGCATCGTATTTAGATATTGAGATTAACATTATCGATTCTGAGCAGTTTAATGAAATCATATATACAGCTAATAATGGTAAAATTGACAAAATTTATTTATACAAAACACGGAATCATTTTGATGTCATAAAATCAATGACAGCTTTTCTAAATGTAGCATATTACTGTCATAGTTGCAAAAAAGCTTATACAAGACGTGATAAACACAAATGCCCCCAAAAATGCCTTTCTTGCTTTAAATATTTCCCAAATGGAGATAAATGTGACGGCAAAGACATTACATGTAAGCAATGCAATCGTGTATTTCATGGTGACAGCTGTTTCAAAAACCATACAAGAAATCGATCTAAAAAAGATGATGATTCAGTATGTAAATCCGTTGCAAAGTGTTTAAAATGCAATCAAATCATATTAAAACCATATATCAAAATACATAAATGCGGTTTCAAAATGTGCAATAATTGTAATAAATATTGTAAAAACAAGCATGAATGTTTCATGAAAAAAATCAAATGCAAGGGAGGAAATTGTATCAAAGATAACAAAATCCCTTGCAGATTAAATAAAAGCATTCCTAAAAAAGATCATTGTTATCCATGCAAAACATATAATGAAAAATATTTATTTTTTGATTTCGAATGTACACAAAACACTGGGCTACATGAAGTTAATTTAGCTATATGTCATGATTTCATTGGTAATGAAACAATCTTCAATGATATTAATAGTTTTTGTAATGGAATTCTAAATGAAAAATATAAAGGATTCACCCTTCTAGCTCATAATAGTAAAGGTTACGATTCCCATTTTATTCTCAAATGGTGTATAGATAATGGTTTCAAACCTTATTGTATTTACAATGGGGCAAAAATTATGATGATGGAAATTTCACAATTAAGAATCAAAATAATCGACAGCTTAAATTTCATTCAACAACCACTATCATCGTTTCCTAAAACGTTTGGTTTAAACGAGTTGAAAAAAGGATATTTTCCACATTATTTCAACAAAGTTTGTAATCAAAAGTATATAGGAGAGATGCCTTCCAAAAAACATTATGGCTATAATCAAATGAAAACAGAAGATAGACAGAAATTTTTACAATGGTATGACGATCGTGTTAATGAAAATTATGTTTTCGATTTCAAAAAAGAGATAGTTGAATACTGTCGTTCGGATGTTGATATATTGAGGCGATGCATGCTAAAATTTAGACAAGATTTTATAAATGAAGAAAATATTGATCCACTAAAATACATCACAATAGCTGGTGTTTGTATGGCTATTTATAGAGGTAATTATATGCCTAAAAATACCATAGCTGTAGTTGATAACGTTGTTCAAACAGAAAACCATAGTGCAGTCAGTATTGCATGGCTTGATTACATTGCTGAGAAAAATAATATTAAAATTCAACATGCCTTAGAAGGTGGCGAAAAAGTTATCAATAACAAATTAAAAGTAGATGGATTTTGTGAATCTACAAATACTGTTTATGAATTTCAAGGTTGTTTCTGGCATGGTTGTCCAGATTGTTACAAGCCTGATGTAATCAATAATAAGAATCAATGCGATATGGGTACTTTATATAATAAAACAAAAGCTAAAAACAACAAAATAACGAGTGCTGGTTACAATCTTATTGAGATGTGGGAATGTAAATTAAAAAAGGATAAAAGTTTTCAGAAATATTATAAAAATGATTTGAATAGAGAAGTGGTTGGACCACTAAACCCAAGGGATGGATTTTTCGGAGGAAGGACTAATGCTTCCAAGCTCTTATACAATTTCAAAGATGGTGAATATGGTAAATATGTTGATTTCTGCTCCTTGTACCCAACTGTCCAGTTCTACAAGAAATATCCCATAGGTCATCCTGAAAAAATTATATCGCCAGAAAAATACGATAAGAAATGGTATGGATTCATAAAATGTAAAATTTTGGCACCAAGAGAACTATACCATCCTGTTCTGCCTCAAAAAATAAAATGTGAAAGTTCTGAAAAGCTAATGTTCCCTCTGTGTATATCATGTGCTAAATCAAAGCAACAAGAAAGATGCCAACATAATGAAAATGAACGATCATTCATAGGCACATGGACAACCGATGAAGTCAACAAAGCCATTGAAAAAGGGTATAGAATTACAAAAATATATGAAGTTTGGCATTTTGAAAACTCATCCGACGATCTATTCAAGGGATATATAAAAAAATTTATGAAACTCAAACTTGAATCAACGAAATATAATTTTAAAAATAACAATGACGAGATGAATTTCAGAAATAAAGTCAAAAAGAATTTAGATATTGATTTAGGTGAATTAAATGAAAATTCAGGTTTACGAGCCATTGCAAAAATGTGTTTAAACTCACTTTGGGGGAAATTTGGTCAACGAAATAACATGAATCAGTGCAAATACGTAACTGATATAAATGAATTTTATCAAGTAGTTCTCGACGATACTATAGGTAATTTAAACATGAATTTCATAACCGATGAGATGGTACAGATGAGTTACACTTATAAGGATCAGTTTGTTGATAATTCCTATAATACAAATATCTATGTAGCCTGTTTCACGACTAGCAGTGCACGGTTAATGTTGTATGAAAAACTAGACTATTTAGATAAACAGGTATTATATTTTGATACAGATAGTATTGTGTATATCGAATCTCAAAATAGTAAGGTGATAGAAACAGGTGATATGTTAGGTGATTTAACAGATGAATTAGGGGGTGAAGCTATAAATAATACATTCGTTTCTGGAGGTCCAAAGAATTACAGTTTCACATATGGAAATAATAAACAGAAATGTGTTATTAAAGGTTTCAGGTTAAACCATGAAAATTCCCAGATACTGAATCACGCAAATATGATTAAAATTGTAAAGAACGAAATCAAAGAACTCACATTAGTAAATGAAAATAAAATTACCAGACAGAATAAACAAATTGTAAACAAATATGAAGAAAAGGTATACACCTTTGGATATGACAAGCGCGCAATAAAATACATATCAGATACCAATATAGAAACATATCCATATGGATATTAATTTGACCTAGGGTTTGAGCAGAGCAAGCGATTTGATTTTTAAACGCACTAAGATCCAAGATTTTTAAAAAAGAGTATAAGAAGTTTTTTTAAATATTGTCAAAAATAATCAAAGATTATTTTTATCATTTAATCAAGGTTTAGTTTATAGATTTGGCTTCAAGGTTTGGTTTCCATTTTTTGACCTTGGGTTGACCTAGGGTTGATTCTGAGATTTGATTTCAGTTTAGGTTTTTCACTTTGGCTTCAGATTTAGTTTTTCAGATTTAGTTTTTCAGATTTGGCCTCAGTTTTGGTTTCAGATTTGGCTTCAGTTTTTGGAATCCAGTGCTGATAGTAGTTATGTACTAAATCTCTAAGGCAAAAAATTTTTTGCCTCAGAGTGTAGTACATTACTACTAAGTCGTTGGAGTCTTGCTTAATTAAATGGTTGAATTTTGCGACTATGAATTGGAGTTAAGAACTATTTACATCACCTTTGAAGTAAATTGAAATAATACGGGCTCGCCCACTCTTACTACTTTTCTTTATTTTACTGTCATAATCTGACGTTCTAATGTTGAGAGAAGTAGTGAGTGGAGGAAATAAAGTTTTATCGGCTACATTCCAGAAACAGTAGTGGATTCTCCGACGACAATAAATTGCACGCCGCATGTAAATAATTGTATTATATATACGAGTCGAAAACATTAAACAAAGAAGCGCTCTTACAAGCTTAAATTCGTCAAAAAACCTGCATAAAAACTAACTCACCCTATGCGGAAATTTTTCTTATTTATTTTATTTCAAAACCTCAGTCGTAAAAGCCGATTTTTTGAAGCTTAAATGTTCACAACAACAATTAGTGAATAGATTTGAATATTCATATTTGTAAGTTGTGACCACACAAACACACGCATAGAGTTCAACGCCTGTGTTTTCCCGCTCATGCTGCACCGGTAAAAAGTCACTCGTTGCTTGTTTAGGCAACTTAAGACAACTCCAGCTTACTCCATAGCGAAAGCCTTCAAAAATAACGACAACGACCACAAAACTATCTGAAATTTACATTTTTTTCCACCGTTGAGTTGCGAACATCTCCAAAATAAACCAAAATTCATTTCCGGTTGCCAACCTTTCTTCGTCCATGTGGGGAAAGGCTCAAGTTTGTCGCCTTTTTCATACCTCACTAGGGGATTGAGAGTGCTCGTAGATCTTACGAGCTCAACACGAAATTAAAAAACAATACCCATTGTTTGTTCGGTTTAGTGATTGGCCAAACACCAAAATCTCCTAGCAACAGTGAAAGTTTTTCCTACCCAGTGTTTTTATTATTCGCCGTAACACCAAATGCAAATTAGTTTAGCATCCAGGTCTTCTCGGTTGAATAAAAGCCTGGTTTATAAAAATGCGATTTTTCATAATGTTTATTACCGCTGTTTGTGTTATATTTTTAATCTGGTTACCCATGTGTTGCGATCGAACAACCAAAGTAGTAAACAGAGTAGTAAAAGACTTTAGTGGTAAGATATTGGCTTTTAATTTAGAAAAAACTCCACTTATCCTATAGCTCATGGTGTGAGTGAAACTTTGGTACTTTACTTACTGTATTATCATCCTGATCGTTGTCTTCGCCATGGTGTCCTTGGTAGTACTTTCTCCAGCCTTGGTACATCAAATAACCTCCACCGACCACTAATCCAACACCAGTGCATACAAGCAAAAACCTCTTCATTCTTCAAAGCGTTGTAATCGTCTCAGTGAGAAACAGCGTATTACCAAAAACTTTGCAAGCAAATTCTTACAAGTGTGTAATTGATTGTGGTGACGACATAAAGCCTTGCTTGCGTATTTCATAAAACAAACAAATCAATTAACATTCGATTACCGCTGATTAACGAACGATATTCGGAAAATGGCGGTTTTTCCTGTCAATTCCAAGGCGACATAAGAAGATTAGTTAGAGCTATGAAACCCTGCCAATTAAGGTCATTGCCCTGTATTGCATTGCGCATCCTTACTGCGCAGAATTTCACGCGTAATAAGCGCGCGCGAGCGCGCGCACATAAACAAAATGGCGGCTTTTTTCTGTGTGGCTTAGACTGCGAGAGAAGTAACGAGTCTGGTGACCTATCAATTTTTTTGTCATATTTTTGGTGTAGCAATCAAATTCTTTCTGTGAAATGAAAACTGATCAATTCCTATTTTTGAAAAATAAATTATCGCTAGAAACGTGTACTTTGGCAGTACTCGAAGAGGAATTTAAAAGGAATTGTATGGAATATTCAAGGTCTTCCTGCTCCTAAACGAATCCGGTGCCCCCCTTTTTTATTTTAAAATTTAAGTTCCCTTAAAGTAATAAACCAGTAGGCGAAGTTTGATTAAAAATCTGTGTTCAGTTCTATTGCTAGTTGGGATTTTGCGTGCTGTCCGTCGTTTAGGATTTGCGCGAGCGGCAGTTACGAGCCGCCGGGGGAGGGGAGAGGCCGCTCGAGCAACCCACCAATAAAAAACAAACAACAAACACAAAACATAAACAAGGGGGCCAGCTCGCAAGCTACTGCGCACTCTGCGAGCATTAGTTAAGTCACGATAACTCCTGATCACCACCACCATCTACGCCCTAATTGGTTACAGCGTGTTACAGACGCAACAAAAATACAAATCAAATCGCTTTAAGCAGATAGTTGTCACTTTTCTCTGCTTTTGTTTAAGGGTATAAAGGGAATAATACAGTGCTGCTTACATTGAATTGTATCTAATACTTTTTTCCCCGACCTGTTTATTACAGAATGTTTTCAGCAGTCCTTTGGCTATTCGTGCGAAGTTTAAGGTTGGTGCAAAAAATAACACAGCTTTTGGATGTTTATAAAGAAAAAGCATAACGCAAAAAGATTAATAAAAAATGGAGGAATAAGCGTAACGAGGTTATGTTTACGTTTCAAGCACTGCAGCGAGCGCTTGTGCGCCCGTGGAGGGCGTGCGTCGAAACGCTTTGCGTGTGGCGTGCGCCAGTGGTGTGCGTGGTGCGCGCGCATTGTGAATGCGAAGAGAGGAAGACAAGAATAATTTTTCAATCCCGCCACGCGTAACTTGGGCTTGGCGCGCACTCTCCACGCCTTTTAACGAGATTCTCTCTTAAAGTCGGTGGCAAACGAAGCACATTATGGCGGACACATTGTTGCTAATGATGTTTTCTTGGGCGAGCAAACGGGAAAACATTTGTTGCGGAAACAAAATGGTTCTGAAAGAAATCAGAACCATTTTTTTTATCTCATATTTTGTGTCTGCAACAATTAAATGTAGCGCGGTGGCAAACAGGGAAACATTTGTGTCTGCAACAATGTGTCCGCAACATTGTGTCCTCGTTTGCCACCAACTGCTTTCCCAGCGCCTGTGGGCTAGTTTTTCTCCCAATGTTAAATTACTTTTCATCTGTTATTTTTGAAATCAAAGTTTTCGAGTTCGTCATAAAAATCAACATGTTGTACCTTGCATTTCTAGCTATCTGATAAGCAGTATGAATGGACAGCGTTATCTGCCCGTGCCAAGCTTAAACAATGGAGAGGCCTTGAACAAATGTTTAATACAAAGGTATGTATTAAATGATATTTTAAGTTGGGGGAGTCGGGCAATTATTCCACTCGCGCTTGTTGGATACGAGATAGTTATAGCCAACTCGGCGCTACGCGACTCGTTGGCTATCTACCATACCATCTCATATCCAACGCGCGCTTATGGAATAATTGTTAAATATCGATAATAGTCCTCGTATTGGAGAATTAGAGAGCTTGTTTTGTATAAATGTCGTTATAGTATGTTCACAGACTTGTGATATTGATTTTACGACTGTATGAGTTGTTTTGTGTTTTATATCGTTATGTTTAAAGAGTTTAACGGTAGTTTGTATTGTGACATTTTCAGGGATGGTTCGGTTCAGTTAAAATGAAGTCCGTCATCGGATTTACACAAGTGGTTGAGTTGCTTCACCAACACGGTGCTCCTGAAGAGGTTTGCAAAACAGTAAAAAAGAACAAGCGACATTTCTTTCAAGGAAAAATATCTAGTAACTTAAAAACAAAAGAAGATAGAATTGTAATTCTCTAAGCTTCAATTACGGGATTTACAGCGACAGTTAAATAGTATGTGAAAAACATTTTAGTGTGAAAGATGTAGAGTTTCAAAGAATCCACGACATGTAATCAGTAGTGTTACAGCTCTCGTAAGCTTGTATTTCTACTGGTCCTTAAGTGTGGCCGTTGTTATTATTTTGGGGGACTGAGGTTATTGTTCCTGTTATTTGTTCTATTGTTCTCTCGAAGGACAGCGAGTCATTCACCCGGGGGGGGGGGGGGTACTCCCATATGTGGCCCATATAGGTATGTGCCGCCCGATAGGGTATGGTTTTTGAGGTTCTCGGTCCCTAAATAGGGTATCATTTTTGCTCCTTTTGGCAATGTGTTCCCGCTGTGATCCTTAGATAGGGTACCTAAATTCTATTAGCTTAAATAAACGCCCAGCTAAACGAGAAAAAGATATCTAAAAAACTGAATTTTCAGTTCAGGTATTAGAAAAGCGATTTTATAAAGATTTGTGTCTTGCCGTGCGCGGTTAGCCGTTATTTGGGTCGTCACGGAACGTTTCTCCTCCCCTTAAATAGGGTGTCATTTTTCGGTTTTGAGCCTTAAAAAGGGTATCAATTTTCGCTTTCTTTATCCTTAAATAGGGTCAGGGTTTAAGAACCTTGGCGGCACACCCCTATCCGAGTACCCCCCCCCCCCCCCGGGGGGATCATTCATGTGAGACTTTGCGAGAGCTGCTACCAACTTCGTCATTCACAATATGTTTCGGTGTTCCTGTTTTTGGTTTATCATTGTCTCTGGTGTTTTCTGTCCTAGTAAACTATCATTTTGATGTTTTCTGTTATTTCAAGGTAATTTCGTTTACCTTATTACTAATTTTCGCGCGTACTAAATTTCGCGAAAATTCGAGAGCCGAATTTCGCGAGTATTAATTTTCGCGGTTGCAAGAAAAATTAAAGAATAAGTGTATTAAATTTCGCGATTTTGTGAGTGTTTTATTATGGATCAGTCGTCAAAGACTAAGGAACCACTGGAAATACACAATGGTCTGGCTCAGTGTAACTATGAGGAGCCTGCAAACGGAAACTTAAGTGACTGTACTAAAGAGGTTTTGAACCAATTTACAAGCTCGAAAGAGTAATCAAAGAAAGGGTGCTACCGTCGCTTGCATCTAAGCGTGAACACAAGCCGCCGAAACATGATCTAATTGGGTATCAAACATGGTATGTTTCGTCATGAAACATTGAAGTTTAGCAGACCGTAACGGCAACTTTCACTCTCAAAATGCTGACCATAAACACTGAGAACAGGCGAAACTTTGCACCAGAAGTGATTCAAGTGAACCTGCAAATGCATATCGACACAAATCAGGATCAATTTGTCGAAGGAAGTCTTGATATCCAATCTTTCCGCCATTTCGACTGTTTCGAAACTGGAATGTGTTGAAGTTTCGGCGCGAAAGTTGCCGTTACGGTCTGCTAAACTTGGCTAAACTTCAAACGTTTGATGACCAATCATGCGACGTTTGATACCCAATTAGATCATGTTTCGGCGGCACGTGTTCACGCTTAGATGCAAGCGACGGTAGTCATAAACAAGACGGAAAGATATTTTTAAAGGGAGATAGTTGCAGTTCCAAACATTTAAAGTTTTAATTGTTTTGATAGATAATATGGTATTAATTTTCGCGTGTCTTAATTTCGCGCAATGTTTTTTCGCGCGTGATAGATTTCGCGATATTTTTGAAATCGAGACAATCGCGAAAATTAGTACTCGCGAAAATAAGTAAGAATAAGGTATCTAAAATACTGACTTAATATAATCGTGATATTGTTGTACAATCATTTATTCGTCATTTCATTAATGTTTTCTAAAAATGTCTCTTTTTCAGGTGTTGAACACATACTTGAGATTGATTGACGATCTAAACCAACGAGTTTCCTTGGCGACAAAAACAAAATGCCATAATTTAGTAATTGAGGTGAGGCAACTTTCAATCTGTAACTATTTAATTAGCCCATTGCCACTACAATAGTGATGCCCTTCTTTCCCCCTCTCCCTTAAGTATATCCCAAAAATCTTTCACATCTCCCCAGACATACCCTCAGGGGTCTCCCATAAGTAAAGGACGGGGATTCTCGTCGGAAATTTGACTAATCTGGGCGTGGCGCAAGCTTTTTGACCCTAAAAGATAACATTTTTTTCATGCGCGATCGGTCTGGACCGCCAACACGGTATGACCACGATTCTTATTTCCTCACGTTGAGCTCTATAAACGAAATTTCGACGGCTAAAAATGTTGGTGTTCTGTCATAAACACCCTAAGTGAGACCATTTAGTGTTATACTGAGGTTTACTTGAAAAAAAAAAGATCAACGAGTAAAGAGCAGTTTTCAATTGAGTGTCGTAAAACCAAAACCAAAGTTATCACTTTGGTCAATGACAAAGGACACAGACAATCCAGTAAACCAATCAAAACTGGAAGCAAACACATGTAGCCCGCACGAAGCGCGGGAAAAGGTGCGCGAGCGAGTCGCGATTGGTTTTGGTTTTTCTTCTGATTGGCCGAGAAAGTAGCGCGACGTTTTAAACCAATCACTAACCTGGCACTAAGCGTAGTAATGCAAAGCCAAAGCAAACGCAAATTACTTTCGACTTTCACGTAAAAATTGCTCTATAAAAAGAGGAAAAACCCGTTGCCTTATATATCATGAAACAGCTATGCAAGTACCTATACTAATTTATTATACTACCACTAGTTTGTAATAGGGGAAATTGATTGCATATGAAGGCTAATCATCGAGAAAATAGATGTTAATTGTGTTGATTGATTGTGTATCTAACAGACTTTAGTTGCGATGAAGGACAGACAACAGCTTGAAAAATACAGAAGCCAGATGAGAGGAACTGCTCCAGAGCAAGCAAAAATTAGCCAATATCTCAATAACTCGGTAAGTAATTCTATTAATCATCGCGTTATTTGACCTTCAGTACTTTTCATCAAAGAAATTTTGCAGTTGGCTGGCCTTCGCTAGACTGTCATCAGCAAAACGAGTTAGAAACGTTGCGTGACTGCTCGTCGTTGTCTGATGCGTCACGCAACGCTTCCCAAAAAAATCCGTCATACTCATGCATGGTTTAGTGACTTAGCGACTTGCTTATGTTGCGTGAAACTCGATGCAATGGCTAAAGCATTCATCTTTATCTAAAATTCGTTGAAACGTTAACAGAGTTATGAAATTAGAAAGGGAAACTTCTTGCTTTGACTTGTGTTTGCAGTGCTGGTATTTTTCCAACGAAGTTTGCGCACAGAAAAAGATTGTTTTGTAGCGTGTAACATTTAACACTTTTGTAACGCTCCAAACTCTCTGTCAGTATAATCATTGTTGTAACAACATTCTAGCTCTTTTGTAGCTTTTATTATAATTACCAACTGTCTAATAATGTGTTATTTTTATCATTTGTTCCACTGCAGCAAATTCGATGGAAAAACTGAACTTACAGCAATCGACCTAAATAATAAAGAAATTAGAGATTATATTTTAAGCACACGAGACATTTTTTTGAAGATTAACAAAATATTGTTTATATCTTTAGTTTTCTTCATATTTTATATAATGCAAACAAAAAAAGTTAAATACTTTGTACAAAATTTTATGCCAGGACAGAGGTATACTGTTATGTTAATGTTATGGTAGTGTTGAAGTGCAATGGTATAAAATAAACTCCTGAAAACAGCTTATTTTGTAAAGGAAAAAGAGTAAAAATAAAGATTGTTGTTTTTATCGATCCGTTGTTTATTTGACGTCAGAACCAACGGAACAAACTGCGAACGCTTTCTACAAGCTTTCTAAAAGCTTCGCATCACACAGGGGTTGGTCATGGCGATTTAAAGCCACAGTAGCCTTTTGTTGGTCAACGAGCGAAAAAGTAAAAAGACACCGGCGCGCGAACGAAATGTAAAAGGAGCAAAGAGTGGTTAGAGCGGGCGCTCACTTTTATGTTCATGATCTTCGATTCCTTCCTCGTTTATTTATTTATTTATTTATTTTTTTTGGTTCGCGAATTTTTGTTTTTAATCACAGGATGAGAAACTGACCCCCCCCCCCCCCCCGGAAGCATGGAAGTATTAACATTCACTGGGCGATTTTATAATTAAGCATTAGCGGTTCAATCGATAAACTAAGCGCGATGTTGAAGACAACGAGAAGAGACCGGGATTGATAACAAGTTTTTTAACGTGCTCCCAACGTAACGTCGATATACGATTTTAATGTGTGCTATATAACCTTTATTTATATAATGACTATATTTCCCGTGCGGTTTACCAATAGAACAGTAAACAGCTTTTGACTAATCAGCACGCGTATCATCAGTTATTGTATAATAATGAAATAACAATAGCTAACTTACGTCAATCATTAAACATCGTTCGGTTGAAGAGAAATCATTCTTTACCCGGTAGGGCCCGGATCAACTAGAAAGTATGTTACAATAGAACTAAAAGTCATTTTCAAAGTTCCATGTTAGCTATGCTGATTCATAGTTGGTATGTTCTGATCTAGTTGCAAGTTATCCAGACTTGCTTAAAACGTATTTACATTAGCCAGTTACATTTGTTGATCATTTGATTTATTTAATTTAAGAACTTACTTCGAAATTACATGTTTCTTACAAAAACCAAACGTTCTGTTAGTAACGTTACATATCTACTAGAATTCCTTTCAAACCTGTTGTTATCTATTCGACCACTTTCAAGCGGAAACATGAAATTGAATCATTTCGTTCAGAAATCCACTGGTCTTATTTTCATCTCGGTCCTCTTCAAGGAATAGAAAGGTCCCTTCCAGGTATTCCACGTCAGACCGATGCCTGGGGTGAAACTGCTGCGATGATAGATTCCATTCAGGCTGGAGACGAAACACGTCTTGTACCACCAGGCTCCGTGATGATTTATGGCACAGTTGTCAGACACAAGGTTATCATTATCTCGGTCTCGGGTTGTAAATGGTTGAGCGCGATGAGAAGCGAGAGAGTCACCAGCAGTTCCTGAGACATTAAATATAGAAATGAGAAACCATGAAATATAAATACTTACACCATCAAAGACCATTAACTAAAAGCGAAAGACTTTTTAAAAGACTGTTAAAATATATCGACTGCCGATTGTAGGAAATTATAAGAAAATACCAAAAACTTCATTGTTGATTTACTCTAAAACGCTCCTACAGATTTTCCTAAAATTTTGTGTACAGGTAGTCAATCTACTATACTTGAACATATCAAAAAATAAATTCCAAGAGTCAATCTAGATTTCGAGAAAATCAAGCTTGTTTGAGAACAAAAGAAAACGTCAATGGTTGCTATGGTAACCTTTGTGACAAAGTGACTGGTAAAAAATTAAAATTTGGTCATATTTGATCATTATGGTGTATTTTGCCAAAATTCGAACATTGGCTTCCTAGATAATTTTAATTTTCAAAACAGCCACCCTTCGGCTAAAAAAACTACATCGAGCCTCCTTAAAGCTGCTCGAAAAAAGCTGTTTTGCACAATAAACTTTTTAAGCAATATTGGAAATGATCTGTACATGGGGTTCCAAGCCACCCCTAACCCATATAAAAAACTGAGAAATATCTGTTCCTTTGTCCTTTCTTCTTAAAAGTTATTTCCCGCTCGTATTCCACTTTCAAAAGTGCTCCGCTTTTACAATGCGACATGAAGTAATTAAAAGCTTCAAACCTGAGAAATTGCCAAGGATAAGTGTGTAGTTGTCATTCTCACTCGTAACACCAAACATGTTGTACTCGGCATAAGCGGTATTCCCTTTATAGTCTGCCATGTCCACCCGTAATTTGCTGCTACTATCTGCGGTCAGGCGGTAAATCTTTTCCAACCCGAGCCAAAATTCACCACTCAGATTTCCGAAGCCTTGTTTGTAGTCCCTCCAGAACAGATAGAAATTTACCGAACCGTCCTGCCTCTTCTGAAAGACTGTCCACCCCCCACCGGCTGTTGTTTGGTCACAAAACACATCAAAGGCAGACAAATTGTCGGGTTTGATTGTGTACACACCGTCTCTTTTTTCTCCAGATTTGTAGATGTCAGCACAGTTCTTCAAAGCTGCAAAAACGATCAAGAAAAGCATGCTGGAAATCAAAATATAGCTGGTGATTTTTTGGTATATGCCATGCAAACCAATGAACAGTGCATTTCGACGCGCGCTCTGGTCAGTTACGGAAAATACACTCCGAGAAAAATGCAAGTTGTTTTGCATTGAAGAAATGTTTGCACAAATGGGGCCATTGTATCTCTTTATATTATAATATATGCCTAATAACAATAAGACAACAGTGTTCAGTTTATCAGTGTTAAAATAGACAATTTTTGACGGTATTAACAAAAAATTGCTAAAAATGCTGAAACTTATGTCTCCTATCCATCCATTGGATGCCGATGCCTCAATAGCAGAACAAGTGGTTTAGCAGGACAGTGCACGATCCTACGAGCAGATACTTATACCAATATTACCAAAACGAAAAGCATGTAATGGCAATTTACTTTGAGTCTAAGGTAAAGTAAATTTACCTGAACACGAGCGTCCATCTCCCGTAGCCGTATATCCTTCCTTGCACGTACAGTTATTAGAGCCAACAGTGTTGGTGCAGTTTGCATTCACGTCACAGTCGTGGTTACCTGTAATGCATTCATCGATATCTGGAAATAACCAATAAAAACAGATTAGAGAAGGACATGTTTTAAACGTTTCACATCAAAGGTTGTCCAAAGTACGAATGGTCTGGTACTTAAAGAGAAATCCAGGAGCTTGACTTGCAAAAAGAGAACAATCAACAACAATAACAACAAAGCAGAAGTTATACACAAAATACAACCGGCATTAGAAAAATGATATTAAGCATTATCATTGACTAACCTTCTAAGATCATGTCACAATGAACCAAAACTGCCGTTCCAGTCCAAGTTGGATCCAGCCAGTACTTGCTGCTAATGGTGTCTTTGCCTTCGCTTGCCTTTATTTCCTGACACGACTGCGCTGGTAGCTCCGGAATGGAACCTAGAGGAACTTTGTTAAAACAAAGAGAAATGTATTTTGATAATTAAACAGTGGTTTTTATCGGCCGATAGTTGATACGGAAACCGACAGCAAGCAGACTTATGGTTTTTAAACGGCATGGTTAATTGTGTTTTGTCAGGTACCACACGTCAGGGTCTCAAAGCATGTCAAAGGAGGGGTCCCTGGAGCCCCGGAGCCCTGACATTTCTGCTTTGGAGCCCGGAGCCCAATCATTTTACTGACTGGAGCCCTGATCCTTTTTTGGCTGTGGACCCCGGAGCCCAAGGAAATTTTCCGCGGAGCCCAGAGCCCAGCGTTTTGAAATTTGATCATTCGCGATCCCAGATTGCATTTTTTCTTGTTTTATGACTGCATTTTGTTTGTTTGTGTGTGTTAACTTCCACAGAGAAACAGAATCTGAAGAGAGGATAGCACTTCTTACAAGTATACGCGATTATCATAATAACCGGCTTTTTGAGTTTTAAAAACTGGTCGGAATTGCGGACGTTTTAATTTGCGAACTTGATTTAGGGTTGCAAAATAAATTTTATATCTTAAGATTGTAGACCATAGTGGAGCCCAGAGCCCGAAAGCAGATGATAAGGAGCCCTGAAATTTCGTCTTGGAGCCCTGGAGCCCTGCATGGAGCCCTGCGTTTTTTAGCCCGGAGCCCTGGAGCCCTAAACCCCTCCACTCTCCACTTGCGCACATTGTAAACTTGTCTATTATGCATGGCATATTTCCAGACCAAATGAAAATCGCTCGTTTGGTACCCATTTTCAAAACTGGTGACAAAGCTGTGCTGTTGGTGTTTTTTTAGATCTTTCTAAGGCCTTCGACACTGCGACAATTTTAGGCCCGCTATTTTTTATCCTATACATAAATGATTTGAACAATGCTTCAAACCTTGAGTCAATCCTATTCGCAGACGATACAAATTTATTCATCTCACACAAAGACCCAGATTTCTTATTAGTACACTAAACGGTGAATTAATTAAACTGTCAAAATGGTTCAGAGCAAACAGACTCTCTTTGAACTTAACTAAAACAAATTTTATGGAATTTAAACCACGACAAAAACAATCTTCTTCGGACTTTAATGTTGTTATTAATGAAACAACTATTGCACAAGTCAATAGAACAGTCTTTCTTGGGGTAGTTTTAGATGACAACTTAACTTGGAAGTCTCATATATCTAGCTTAGCGATTAAAATCTCTAAATCTATCGGTATAATTTTTAGATCTAGTTTTTATCTCTTGACTCCTTCTCTTCGCATGTTATATAACGCAATGATACTTCCATACCTTAATTACTGTAATTTAGTTTGGGGTTCAACTTATAAAACTAATCTTCAAAGAATTGTAATTTTGCAAAAAACGTGTGATTAGGATGGTGAACAAGTCCTACAATAAAGCCCATACCGAACCTATTTTCAAGAAGCTTAACTTGCTTAAATTTCACGATATTCATTTAATGCACTTGGGTCAGTTTATGTTCTCGTTTAAAAACGCCACTCTCCCTCAAAAATTTGAGAATATATTCACAATCAACAATCAAATCCATCGTTATAATACAAGGCATGCAAACTCCTTTCGTCTACCATTATGTAGAACAAATATCCGACAATTCTCCGTATTCTTTCAAGGTCCTAAATTTTTTAATTCACTTCCACCTGAAATTTCAAGCTCTTCATCACTGGCATCTTAAAAAAAAAGTAAAGCATATATTATTGATAACTATTAACTCCGTCTTCTATCAGATCTTGTCATTACTTCAGTACCTGAACTAGTCATCTGGTTTTCTTGTGAGGGAACCTAAGCTTACAAGCCCCGTGGTTTTTTATTACGTTCCCTCGCCATTTTGTTTCTAATCTTTTATTACATTGTAGTCCTGTATATTAATTATTATCTTGTATATTGATTTTGTATTATCTATTTTTTCATAATTATATTTTTTGTTTGTGTGGCAAAATAAATAAATAATAAAATAAATAAGACCCTGACACGTGGCTTTTGAATTTACCGCTGACTGTTCGATTGAGTTCTGAAATCGATTTTTATATGCTGTTTGCTTTCAAGGAAAATGTATACCGATTGAATCTCTTTATCGATTTACATAGAGCGATGAATACCTCCTTCTCGAAAGTAGTTTCTTTGCGAACTTCAGAGTCAAACTGTACACTTTGTGAAATTGTTGCAAAATGGGCCAGTTAAAAAATCGCTGGTGGGTCACGCAGATAATACATTAACATTTGTTTTTTCAAAGAAAAAGTATTGCCGTTAATTTACTAGTACTTTCGAAATTTAATAAAAAAACCTTGTAAGAAAAATTTGGTCGAGTTGAGAAATATATTTTAATGCTTTAAACTAAGTACATACCCCTGCCGTTCAAGCGTCTGATGTAAAACCGTGCAGGGTCTGAGCGGAAATTCTCGGGTCTTGCCTCCTTGGTGCGATTATTCAGTTCGCACAAGTTTTCCTCTCTGACGTAATTGTAACTCTGACATGTGATTTCTCTTTCGCATCTGACGTCACACTTGTGAGGGGCTGTTACTGACATCTTTTTAAAGACGAAGCCCTTGAGGGCCATGTCAGGTATGTTACCTTCTGTTCTGCATCGATCACCAGCAGTTACGAAGTTCACCAAAGAACCCAACAAGAAGAAACAAGGAACCGTCCACAACATTTTCTCAATCTTTTGTAACTGTTTGGGAGACAAAAACAAAATTTACAACTATTAAAAACATTAATTTAACTTAATTTAATTTAACTTATGTCAAGAGAAGTCTTCTAAGTTTTTGTGTAAACTATGATAGAATTATGAGGGTACACTCACTGGTCAACAAAATAACCTTTGAACAACAAAAGAAACGCATTAATTCAAGATGCGAACAAACCGTGATCGATGCTTATAAAGAAATCTTCTTCCAAGTAAAACTGTCAAACTTGAAACCTTGGGCTGGACTTTTTCAAGTTTAAGGCCACTTTGTTCCTACCAAACAATTTTTTCAAGTACAGTACATTTTAGTAAGGCCAGCTATTAGTGGATTCCCAATTAAAACCAACACCTTCTTTGAATTTGTAAGTAGAACTAAATTTTGGAGTAACATTCAATTTTTATATTATCCAAAATAAAATGTATTAGAATGAGTTATTATTGTGATATTATCGCGAACAGAGGTATCTGTAGATCAATTGAGGTTTTAATTTAAAGCGTTTATATAAAAATAAGGACACATTAGGTAGAGTAAAAATTCAACTCAAACCATCGTATATTTAGAAAAAAACACACGGAAAAGTTTGTCAATTTAAGAACCAAAGCTGAGAAGAACTGAGCAGAAATCGTTCTTGTCTTGATTTACAATGTTTAAGGCCATTCGACGAAGAGACCTTAACAAATTTTAAGTAAGAAACAAAAGAATCACAAAATAGTCGTATCCCTCTTGCCATTCCGATTTCCAACGAAACAATTTAGATAACATTTCTGTTTGAGTGAGCAAAAATAACCGGTAACGTCTTTCACTACTCAAACTTGTGCGAGCTATTCCCAAAGACATTTACTTAAAAAGTATGTTTGTAACTCAAAGGAAAACTGAAAACGTTTTGCGTTTTACATAAAAAGTAATCTCCTTTCTCTTGGCCTTTAAATGTACAATGTAACTTTTTGGAGAAAGCGCTTTACCGTCCACTCACCCATTTATAGCTGACCAGTTAGTTAGATTAGTTCCCGAGAAGTAAGTCTGTGGTTCGGCATCGCTAGACTTTGACTATTGCATACCGGCGGATTAAAAAAAGCGAAACTCGCACTTCGGACAAACCTTAAGATAGCAAAAAACTTTTGAGGCTTGACTTTTTAGCAAACATTGGAGAGTCGTTCTAACTTCGGCGAGCTCTATAACCAACGTGTTTGCGTTTCTGTTAGGAATGTTACTCACTAGTAGTGAAGAGTGAAACCATAACTTAAAATTCTGCTGATAAAATTATGTATAAAAATACAAAAATATATCTTTTTCTTTAAGTTTCTCATACATAAGTTTGGCCTTTACAAACAGGAAAGACTTAATCCCAATTTAATTTTATGCCTTGTTTTTAGTTTTATCATATCGTGATGTCGCACAAATCGTTTCGCTTTGGGCATCATTTTCATGTGCATCTTTTCCTCGTTAAATTTTACGTCTAATCATTTTTTTGCGTTACTTGAAAGTCGGCGTTATTTTAATGCTGTTTTTCACACTCACCTGGGCTCACTTTCCTTTCCTTTCGCCCGTGGAAAACAAATTAAATAGTAGACGCCTTTGTACAGAAATACATAGATTAAAACATATTCCGGCAGCATCACGCCGCGTATTAAGAAAGTAAATGAACCGCCTTTGTAAGTTAAGTTGTAATTTTTTGATTTTTTCTGTTTAGTTTTCATTTGAACAATGGAGGAATGACTCGCTATTGTCAATTTGTTACATTTATATAAGTAAGTAAGTAAGTAAGTAAAGTAAAACCTTTATTTATACACGGACACAGGTTAAAATATAACGAACAAAATAGACTTAAATATATGCACAATTTAAAACACTGCTTAAGGTCGCGGGGGACACCTTAGGCTCATCATTATGCATTTATTTAAAGCGTATGCACGAAGTACAACGACTGACATCGACAACTTTACGAGATATTTATGACTGGATAAAAATATGGGCGCGTGCGCGTGATTTGTAAAAAATTCCTGTTTCTTTGATATTTTAACCAATTTAAACAACACTTAGCGATATACGTTCATATAGATTGTAGGAAGTCTTTGAGCTTGTTTTCATTTAAATTTGAATATTTCTGCAACTCAGAGTAATCACAAAAATATTCGGCATAAACAATCGTGTCCTATTTAAACACGCATTGTTCTCGCCATAAAAGCGTGGAATATAATTAGCATAATTACATCTCTCCTTGGCAAAATGATCGTATTTAGGTCGGGACACCTTCGGAAATCTCAAAGTTTTGACTTTTCCGACAATTTTGTGGCAGAGAATACAGCACGGATACAGAACTTCATGACTTGCCACTGCAGATAGGTAAAGTATGAATACTGTAGTGTGTCATAACAGAAGCGGAATTTTAAAAGAGCGCTTTTAAAAAGAGGTAGAAGACATTAAATTCAAATTTGCGCACTTAAACCGCCGTAGTTTGCTGGCAAACTTTAAATTAAAAAATCCGCTTCTGTTATGACACTCTAGAGGTATTGACTGATTAGTTTTTGACAAGATCCCAGTGTGCTGTCTCCTACTCGTTCCGCAAACTCTGCCACAAAAACATGTTTTTCCCAATTTGGCACTCACGAGGCTATAACATCGACGTTAAATGCAATCTACCAAATAAAATACGACATTCACAATCTTTCATCATTTCTTTATGTCTCTGTAAAATTTGAGCTTAATCGCACCCATAACAGCTGAGAAATAAGCGTTTTAAAAGATGCAGGTCAAGCAAAATTTCCCTTCATGAATTTATTCATGCTGTAGGTATCCCCCGCGACCTTAAACAACTATAATTAAAGGTAAGAGTAAGATAAAATTAAAAATTTGACTATCCCTATTCGAGTTTTTTAAAAATGAAGGATTTAAAAGTGTTTTTTTTTTCGCCACGTGAACTGAAAGTACCTGAAAGATAGAACATAGAACAAACAACTTAAATTGCAAGGCTAGTACGACGGAAATGAGGTTAGGCAGGATTTTTAATGGCCATTGAAAAGCCTCTCTATCTTCATTTCCTTCGCACTAGCCTTGCAATTTAATTTGTTTGTTATATACTTTCTATGACGTCTAGTACACACATCCCTTTGAGAGATCCGGAAAGAAAGTTACCATCAAATTTAACAAAGCGTCAATTTGTGACATTTACCTGAAAGATGGTTGACGTTATTTTAGATTTTCTGGCAGTCTTAGCTTGTACTGAGTAGTGTGTAGTGTAGTCGCTAATAAGTTAAATAGCTTTCACCAGCTGCCTCATAAACTTCTCTCCCTTAATTACTGGGCTTGTTTCAAACGTACTAATCTCACTTTTTTTTGTTATATCATAGAGGGCCTAAGCTTTATTGAGAGACCTTTTTATTGTATATTAAAATGCGTTATCCTACCATGCTCTGAGCATATGCTTCGTTTCGTTTCAATCAAGGCTGGATAGAAGTATTGTGCGAGGTATATAAAGTGAATTACCCTCATATAACGAGGAAGATTCCCCCAAGCTGCAGTTTTTTAATTTAAGAAAGATAATTGATGTTTTTTGCATTGACCTTTTTTTATTTGTTCCGTTTGTATATGAACTAATTGCAGTCAATGCCTTTGAAATTGATGTTTGAATCCGCGGTGTTTGCTTATTGAGATACATATAGCTTGCGACCAGGCTCTTCCTTCACTCGCGGATTAGATATGGAGGGAAAGAGAGAAAAGCCCGCTTTAAATCATTTTTTAACGATACATATAAGCAAAAAAAACACAAAAATAAAGATTTTAATCAGCTCCTCAGCAGATGCTTTTCTTCACAAAATCGTGATCTATTAGATGCAAGTTTTGAAAATACTATGGGGGAGTTTAAAAATGATTGATTCAGAACTGGGCGTTTTCTTTAATAGTAATAATAGTCATCATCATCATCATCATCATCATTATCATCATCATCATTATCATCATCATCATCATCATCATCATCATCATCATGGTCACTGCCGAGCAAATTGAGCCACCAAATATACAAACCGAAGCCTTAACAATAATTTCTCGTTCTTAACATCCACTGAGGCGCCGGTGTAATTTTGAGTGCGCTTATGGGAAACGCGAAAGGCACGAGACGGCCTTCTCGCGATTTCGCGCCTTTTTAATACGCGCTAAAACAACTACACAGGCGCCTGCGCCTGATACGCAGGCTAAATAAGCCACCAAATATATCCCTTTTCAAAAATGGCCCTGCATTCTGCAGTTACTCCGTCCGTTTTTCTGGAATTCCAATTCCAGCATTTCCAACGAGTGAAAAGGCCTGAAACTCAGTTTTGTCCGCGCGACTAGTTGGAGCCTGGGATAGAGTGATCGGTCGCCATGTTGGATTTGGTCTCGAACAAGCAGATAGAAATCTGTACAGATCCCTGATGCAATACTGCTCAGCCAGCGAAAGAAACTTATTTTCGTCTTATTAAGGTACGTATTAAATGTGTAAAGAGCGGCGAGACACTTGCAACATATAAACTGCTAATACTCCGGTAACAGTACAGGTTTTTATACACTACCAACAAGCATTATAAACCTCTAGTCTCTTACATAACCGCTTGCTAAAAACATAGTTAGTGGAGGTGACTGGTTGAGGGGTTTTTTTTTTTTTTTTTTTTTTTTTTATTTTTTTTTTTTTTTTTTTTTTATATAAACTTTATATGCAAGCGGTTATGCAAGAGAGGTTTATAGTGCTTGTTGGTAGAGTTTATAAACCGCAAAGCGAATATAAATTTATATACCGTATTTAGTGGAGTTAGCGCCCTGGGCGCTTATTAAATTTTTGGACCTCGAGACGTGGGCGCTTATTCGAGGCTGGGCGCTTATTAGATTTTCACCATTTTTAGCTTGTATTAAATTTATTTTGCAACAAAACAACAGATAATAACAAAACGTGAAGATGCACCAAAGCAGAATTTTAACTGTTCATTGAAAGTTTATGTCAAGTATTAAGAAAACTCAGTCTTCGGGGAAGTCTCTTAGTAGTACTTAAGTCAATAAGCGAACGTTCCAGTGCTGCCTCCTCAATGTCCTTAACATCGGCAAATGGCTCAGTCGCCCGAGATTGGGTGGGGGTGGGCCTGGGGCTTATTAACTTTTCCTACCTACAGGGTGGGCACTTATTCGAGGTGGGTGCCTATTCGAGGTTGGGCGCTTAATCGCATAAATACGGTATGCCTTAGTTGGGCTGGCTAAAGTTACTTCCACAATAGCATGAATTTCAGTGAACAGGCCAGTTAAGAGTCAAAGCTCACCAGTTAGAGCACTTGATAGAGTGGAAGTTGAAAAGGATGTTTGTACTACTCGATTTGTATTGAGCTTATTTGAAGAATATGCTGAACCAATCAAAACACCGTAAATTTTTCAATAAGAGGTGGAGGAACATGAAAATTGTGTGATTTCTTTCTATTGTTGTCAAGGTTTTCATGTGCGTACATACTGTATTGTGATTTTGTCCCTGCTACATGCCCTCTCATTGTGAACAACACATAATCTTGTCTTTGCAACTTGTCCCTGCAACGTGTCCCTGTGCACTTGGTAGCAGGTATTGTCACCCCATTACACAGTCGCCCCAAGTTACGTCATTCCAATCCAGGACACGTCGCTGAAGTTATGTCGACCCATTCACTAAAGTGATTTCGCCCCCAAACAAGTTGAGTCGCCCCTTAACTGAAGTATAGTCTCTCAGTGTTTGAAATACCTTATATCATGCCGAACTTGTGTAGGGAAATAAGCAACAGCAATCTTATACGAGTCAGTTGCATAAAGTGCTGTGGAAGTATTTTCTGTTTTTACTGCGGGGTTGGTTTTATTATTATTATTATTATTATTATTATTATTATTATCTGGATGTTATTCAGATAAAAAGTGATGTTTGAACCCGGGGAAGGGGGGACTCCTAGGATATGAAAGGAGCGGGATGCTCTTTGGAAATTTTGAAAAAATAAAACCTAAAAGAGACCAATTTGGGTGTCGCTCAAGCTTTTCTTGACCCCGAAAAGATACCAAAAGCTAAGAATAGAATTTTTATGACAACTTCATCTCGATTTGAGTGTGTACCGCAAATTTTGCAGTCGTTAAGAATTCATATATTCAATCTATTGTTCTAGCTCATAACATATTCCCGCCGAGTAGTTTGCCAAGAATTTGGCATATTTCCGAAGAGCCTAAAGAGCGCAAACGCTTTGATGTAGGTGAGACTTTTTCCTTTTGTTTTGGGAAGTTCATTAAAACCTTTGGGACTAACTTGCCGCTTAAATGATTCTGAAATGTCACTGTTTAGCGTGCCGCAAGCCGGCGACAAGAAGCGAACAACTTTTGCGGAGAGTTTAAAATGTGTATATCAAGTAGTATTTAAAACAATGTTGGCTTAGCATACACTGTAACAATCCCGTTGTTGTCATTGCTGAAATGCACTGGACCTCGCAAAATAAATTTAAAGTGCTGTACAACAACCTCAGACTCAAACAATCGTCTTGCTCGCAATTGCAAATGTAAACATCAATGCTGTCGCTTGTGTAAATGAAATTTTCTCGGGCGAAAATAACCTCGATTTCTTGTCCATACACTTTGAGGATTTTTTTCTGTGAATTGAGAAAAAAATTTCCCTGCTTGTTTCACGGATAATTTCAGTTCCTTTGTTTTAACTTATCAAAAGCAAAACTTAAAACTCGAATTTCTGAATTGTTGACTTCATATATCGGCGCGACAAAAAGTCGAGGAATGTTTTTGAACAAACTTCAAGATTTGACACGAAAAATTAAACACCACCTTTTATAGAAAAGCATCCGTATTAAATAATGCCAGGTAACAGTACTTGAAGAAAGTAACTACATGTATTAAAATGTGATAGGTTACGCTTTAGTTGTTTGTTTAACTGAAGCGCTCACGTCGATCTTTCGCCAAAAAATATTAAATCCGGTTGACTCAACTCCGGTTGCATACAGGTTTCCACTTTTGGATTAAATGTAGTACGCTCCAATCCTCTCCTTTTGCTTCATTTTGGTAGAAAAGTCCACACACTGGTGACAGACAGGAAACTGCGCACAACGCAGACAATGCGATCCACCGCCACCACCGAAGTCGCGCACGTGGGCCGACAACAAGGCGCACGGGGCCAAAATCTCAAACTACTTTGACAAGTTCATTCACACAACAGTAAACAAAAGGATACTAATTCAACTGCCCATTTCATAGTCGCTTAATTAAGCTATATTCCTTCTCCTTTGAAATCGGTTAAATGTCTTTCCTGTAAATATCGCACCTTTTTTCAAGTCTGACAAAACGAATGGTACCGAACACTCTTCAGCGCAATGTTCGTAAACACTGAAGGTATTCCCTGAAGGAATAAAACGGAGCCCTCAGGGTAAAAATGCCAGCGGCTTCGCCCATTTCTGAATGACACTCTCAAATCGTTGTGAAGTTGTAATGTTGTGCAGCCCTAAACAAGACTATTATGGCTAAAATATTGGTGTTCGCCCGTAACACCTTTAGTGAGACCAAAAATCTGAAATTAACACCCCTAAGCGAGATGACGAGCAGCCATGCCCCTTTCACATGCGAGTCCCCCCCCCCCCTCCAGGTGTTCTTACTAACTTACTATGTTTCGTCTTCACGATCTGAGTTTTAGGAACCACCGCACCCTTCTTTGTCTGTTGGTCACTAAAAATGGCTCTTTTAGGAGCTGACAAATCATGATCAACACAAGTTGTGTACTATTAAATAAAGATTGTTGTTATTTCTCTGCAGGGAAATATGGGCTATACACTCATTTCGATAATTTGATTAGTGAGATCAGAAAAACATCAAAATGATCAATGAAAAAATAAGAATCTGAAGCACGGTCAGTATTGAACTGCAGTAAACAAACATTAATTTATCCACAACACTTAACACAATTCAGACTTTCATAAGACATAAGATTGGAATTAAGTCATAGGTACAGTCGAACCCTGTTATTTCAAACTTAAGTCGAATTCCCTTGGATTTACCCTTATGTTCTTAGTCATTTACTATCAGCTATTTCAAACTTCCCGCTATTTCAAACTTTTCTTTCTTTCCCTAGACCAAAAATCAACCCCGTTAGTTTGAACTTGTCAAGAACAGAATACTTCAGGGCACAAATAGAAATGTATTGCATTTTATTTGAACTATAGTTGGCGACTTGACAATGCTTGACTTGCATGCAGTGTCCATGACTGCTAAGAAATTCCAAGAAACTGTTATTCAATGACACAACAATACTCACTACATGTTGTGAACTGTTCCTCCAGCTCATACTCATGTACAAGCCCTGCTCTCCCTATTCTGATCATTCGACATTGTATTAATGTTCAGTATTTTTTTGGTGAGATCTGTTTCTCTTTCTCTGATTCTCTTGTGTGACAGTTTGTTTGCTGCAGAGCAAACCAAGATTCAACAGAAAACAAGCCAGCTGTCTTTGATGTTCAATGAAAGAATTAATATTCAAAGATTTTTTGTAGCAAGAGCATTTGCTGATTTATCTGACATATAATCATTGTTATTTAATCAGTTTCTCTTTCTATACTGTATTTCATATAAAATAATTTTTGTTTCCCGGCTATTTTGAAACCCCGCTATTTCAAACTTTTTGCCGTTTCCCCTGGGACTTCGAAATAGTGGGTTCGATTGTATTTCAAGCACTGGAAAACTTTAGTTCAGTTAAGGGGCAACTGAAACGTGTTTGGGGCGACATCACTTTAGTGTTTAGGGCGATGTAACGTCAGTATTGGAGCGACGTGTCCTGGATTAGGGCGACATAACTTGGGGCAACTGTGCAATGGGGTGACATCACCTGCATCCCCCTTCATCATGTCCCCTCATGTTTAGATGTTATGGTTCAATTTTATCATTGGTTCCAATTTTTTTCCTTCTTTTTGGGTGTTGCAATGTATGATAATGAGTTTAAAACAAAGGAAGATAAAATTTGAACAAAGGATAAAATTGAACCACAACATAGACGATTTAAGTCTCCTCATGGGATGTCACCCAATGCACCCCCCCCCCCACGAAGTGGCTGCTCACATCTGAGCCACATTCCTTTCCTGAATTAGCCAAACACTGCTAGGGTACCATTTTTCAAGAACCCTCTTGCCCCAGACTTGTCTTTGAGACTCGTCCAATCAGAAACCATTTCTTGTCCCTGCATCATTAGGATTGGCAGCACTTTATGAAGCTTTTAACCTATTGTCATCAAAGTTCAAAATTTCCATTGTAATTTTAACAATTTTCGTCATGAAAGGAAGATCTTGTTAACTTTCTTACTGGATCTGGGATGTCTTTAATTTTTCAGGCTTTTCCCCTTGTAGTTCAGGCAGATAATTTCTGGCGGAGCTGGAAAGAGACAAATATGTCATCTGTGATACAACACATCTTGCAACAGTGATTTTAAAACAGCCTGACCTGCACAGGGCTTAAAATAATTCCTGAAGAGTCTCCGGACACAGTGACCGGCCAAATTCATTTAAGCTTGGTCATACCTTGTTTCTGCTCGGACAAAATTGCAACATGTAATATTTTTCCAATAATTATTACATATCTTGAGGGAAAAATTTAGGGCTCGAAAATGTGACCCACTGCATCCCTGGTGGCTAAAACTCCTGGTTTTATTGTTGCCAACTTGAATGTGGCAACTACATTTCTGTGTTAAGATGAGTAATGGCCATTTTCTCAGGAATTGTGTCTTTCCAGAAAAATATATATTTTTGGAAGATCTTTGCTTCTAAAACCTTCAAAATAAGATATGAAGTCATAGTGCTCCAATCCATTGTTTTGCTTTGCTGTAAAATACTCCATCACTTCGTGCCGTGGTGCAAATGGCTGACCGTTAATGCCTTGCAGGCATTGGGTGCGTCATGTATGCATATAATTGTGTTTCTTAAAATGGATCCTTCAGGATCCTTCATATTTGCAATCCCCAACATTAGGTACAAAGTTAGTTGCCACAAAATCGTATATAATGTGTTTGTTGTCTTTGTGTTGGTTGTAAGATTATTTTCTTTTTCTTTTTGAATATTTATGTATTTTTTGTCTCCAAAGGAAGAACAATTTAAGATTTGCATATAATTAATTATGCAAATTACCTTCGGCCAGCTACTCAGAGCTTTGGGCTAGTAAGATGAGATAAGAGCTTGACCTTTCTATTTTCGTCTCTTGTTGCCATTGAACTTGACCAAACCCAATGATTGCTAAATTGCAAGCAAAAACCAGGACTGATCAGATAGCTGAAAATGTCTTCTTTAATGTGGCTCAGTAATTTGGTTAGACAAGGCTTATCTTAATCAGTACCCCCCATCTTTTCAGAGCCCCTCTCCCCCTGATTTCGTCCACCATTTATGACAGTGGCTAAGTGACCACTTGCCTAAGCCCAGCTATATACTTCGTGTTGTACATTTGCTAACAGATTTGCATAGAATGTTTATTAATGAAATCAGCATTAATTACATGTTTTTTGATCAGTCAATCAACAAAGCATCTGTTTTGGTTATTTTCAGAAAGAAGGCTGTTAACTGGGTCATAGTGAAGGTGCTTATGGTGAACAAAGAGACTTTTCATTGAAGTGTACATGACATACAAGATGAGCTTGTTAGTGCATCACAGTAGAAGGATTGCTTTCATGTCCATTAGACAAACAACTAGAAGAGCATTCCCTTTTCTCACTTCCTTGGTTTTGAAGCACCAACTTGGCAAAACAGCAAAAAGCTCGTACAGCACTTTCTGCTTATCAAACCAAACAGCAATTCTCTCAGGAAAAGTGACGTAATGCAGCAGAAATGTTTTGTGTCACAGCTTAACCAGGAATTCACAGGTGTACCAGCTTCTTACGTGAGAGAAATGGAGCTTAACAAAGAGATATTGTCTAAACCAACGGTTCAGGAACAACTAGAATTTTACCAGTCTTGGAAAGATCGAGCCTCGCTGACCAATGCAATAACAATGCTTCATTACATCGCAAAGATTGTCCAGAAATACAGAGGCGAAAGACAGGTTTTGCAAAGAGAAAGAGAAAAATCCATGGATGGGCATAAAAGCGCGTACATTGAAATCCTGGATTTCATTTCTAATAACATTCTTGCGTGTAAAACTCAAGGACTGGCTAATGTGATGTGGTCTTTGGGGAAACTCAGAGAACAAGACCACTGCCTGGTCAAAGTCTGTGAAGATGAAATTCTTCTGCACGATCTTGCAGTGTTTCACCGAGCTGAGATCTGTCAGATTGTAATTGGATGTACTGAACTGGGACGGAAAGACTCAATGGTGTTCAAGCGAGTCGAAGAAGACATTTTGAATGGAACACTCTGGTTATCACGCTGCGAATCGCGTCAAATTGCTGGAATTCTCACGTCATTTGTGAAGATGGGTTGCGGTAGCATGGAATTCTTTAAAACATTAGAAGCTGACATTGTGCGAAGACGTTTCAGGTCTTTTCACAATGGACAGCTCACCCAGTTCTTGCGTTCATTTGCTATCAAGGGCATCTTCTCTGATCAATTATTCAACAGCGCCGAAGACGAGATTCTCCGACGTACACCATTTAAGCTTCTGAGAACCGAACTTTTTACAATTTTACGAGCATTTGCAATGGCAGGCAAAGGGAGTGAAGAGCTCTTTGCTGCTTTTGATGATGAAATAGTCACTAGAAGAGTCAAAGATTATTACTCGTCCCCTCTTTGTTGGATAATATGGGCGTTTGCCACAAGAGGTATGACACGTAGCAGGGTGTTCAGAACTGTAGCGCAAGAGATTTACCAGCGAGGTTTACATAACCTAGAAAATGGTGAACTGTCACTTTGCTTATATTCTTACGTGTTGTCAGAAATTCCTTGTCAGGCGTTTTTGAAGAAACTCGAAGCAGAGTTTATGTCCAGAGACTTAAAAAACTTTCAAAGTGTTCAATTGTGTCAAGTGGTTTGGTCTTGTACAAAAGCAGGATTATTAAACCCAAAGCTACTTCAAGATATGGAAGGCGAGATTTTACAGCAGATTTCTACACAGAACGAAGGAAGTGTAATTGTTGAAAGTTTTCTCAATGCTAAGATGGGAAGCAAAGAACAATTTTCTTATTTGCAAAAAATGTGTGCTCTATCATAGAGCGTAGTCTCTTTTGTTTGTATGTGGTTTTCTTCCCCAATTGGTCTTGCTTTGGTTTCAAATGATTTTCTTCGCTTAGTTCTCAATAAATGATTTCAATGAAAAAAAATAGGGCCCCAATGGGTCCATGTGTTTTGCTGCTAGAGCAAAGTCTTAGGGAACATGTTGATGAAAGACAAGTGAGTCGAGATTGAAATCCAACGTCTTTTATTGTCTGTCACTTGTGTGCAGGTTAATAATTGCACTATATTGTAGTCACTTTGTGTTAATTCAATCCTGATAATTTTACTGATCAATGTTATGTTGAAATCAAAGACAGCAAACATAATTTAATTACTAGTAAGTTAACGTAATGTCTGACATGATTGTCTCTTTGATAAACAACAGAAAGACGGCGTTGAACGTAACGCAAAGTTCATTTTGAAAGCGAAAGTTTACAAATAATTACTATCATTCGTCAGTCATCCCTTCACGCATGAACACTCGTCGAATTTCAGTGTCTTCACAACAAGATCGGAAGATCGATAAGGACCAATTTTTGATTCTGCGAAAGTTCGTTTTCTTAAAGTTTTAGAAATTTGTGAAGTTGGAGGATTCACTGAGGACTGCGTAGCCGAAGATGCAGTGGCTCGCTGGACATCAAATTCTATTTTTCACGGCGTTTAATTAATCTTCCGCACAAAATAAACATGTGGCGCCAGCGCGTCTGGCAGTCAAAAATTCATTTTTCAAAAAACTTTCCCGTTCCAGCTATTTTAGCGGGGCTTATACTATAGTACCTACCTGTCAGTCGTAGAAAAGCTGAAATTTAAGGATGAACTGTTTATTAAATGAAGACCGTATTATTTTTTAATAACTAGTAAACAAACTGGTCGCCACGCATTTAAACACGAACTGACGAATGTTGCATCTGATGCAGTGAATCTGGTGAATGAGAACTTCCTTTAATATTTCTTTGTTTTCGACGGTGTGCACCACTGAATAAGTTTCTTTCCCATTGTGATGTTACTAGTATTAATTCGTTTCTAGCTGTCTTTTATATAGCTCGAATACAGCTACAATTAGCGGTGCAGCCTACCAGCATGGTATATTCCTTTCCAGCTGTCTTTGCGTGACAAGTTACACGTTCATACATTTTATTTTAAAATATGAAGTTCAGAGTTAATACAGTACTAGTATGCTGTAGACAGTGTAGACAAGGTGAGGGTAAGTTTATTTTCAAAGCGAAAGTTTACAAACTGTGCACTAACCGGTCCTTTGGAGAAAATATTTATGACCTTCGGCGAGGTTCCAAGTCTTCGCTCTTTTCGTAAATGATGAAAACTGCAGAATAATTTTCTCATAAAACTGGAGTGGTCGCGCCACAGTTTGTTTTCTTTCCCAATGCGATATACTTTTAAATCGGTTTTCTGTTTTCCAACGTGTCCAACGTGGTTTGCGTTCGAATACTTTGGCCCGTAACTTCGAATGCGATCAGCGCTACGGTTCATTGGTTTCGATTTTGTTTGTTCATGGATTTGATTGACATCGGTAGTTCAGATTTCTCCTCTGTTACGGCACTTACACCTTACGGCACTTACCACCTTACGGCACAAACTTCAGCTCTCAATGTGTTTTGCTTGCAGCCATTGCGGCTGCAGCAAAACACAAAAAGTTGACATGCTTAAGTTTGCATCAAAGTAGCCTGTTCCAGGCTCTCGGTAGTTGAATGAAAACGAAAAACGCGGCCTTCGTCCCACTCGTTTTTTTCTCGCTCGTCTGCGTTTTTCTGTCTCCCTCAACTACCGAGTGCCTGGCTAACATCAAAGGAGTGCGCACAGCGAACTTGAGTCACACCAGCCTCGTTCCCAGGGACAGAAAGAAGAGAGACCCTGGGAACTGGGTTGGAGCGACACGCGCGGAACGTGTGTTTCAATCGCGCTCTTCTGAGAACAGTGTGTGTTTCTTCTATTTCTGTGCGCAATTTGCCTAGGATTTGCAACACTTTCCAGTGAGACAACTAACTGCAGTCGACACTTGACTACCAGGTCATTCCTTTTCGTACAACTCTTTCTTTTTAACCCCTAGCGATCACCACGTAACCGGATGTGGTCAGTTTTTTTTAATCCTTCCTTTGTGGATTTATACCAACAGAAACAAACACCATAGGAAGGTCGCTATATATTTTTTATAAACTTTCAGTTGTTGGTCAAGAACACTCCCAAAATGCATGAATATATGAAGTTACTATTCAACAAATGCGCGCGCTGCCCATACATGGTCAAATGTTATTGATATCTGTCATCCGTACATAACAGATATCGTGTGATATACGTAGGTTGCGAAGATTCTTTCGAAGCCTTGTAAAGCGCTGCATAATTACAGTTTTTCTATCTACAAAATGTGTTTCGTTGACAATATGTTGAATAATAAAACAATTATCCTGCTCAATCTTGCGGAATATATTGTCTGATTTTAGCAAACTCGGCCTACGGCCTCGTCGGCTAACTATCAGATGATATTCCGCGCGATTTCTCAGGATAATTGTTAAATATCAGCACAAATTTATTTTCCGTCGACTGTATGCTAGCTAAAATCATTTCAGCATACAAAATCTTTCTAAGAAAATCAGAAGTCGAAATAGTTCTTCTTTTGCCTCAAGCACGATGTGGCGAGAACACAATTGAAAGCGAAGAATGTAACTGATCATGCAATGCTTGCGAAATTGACCTATGGCCGTTTTTATACTAGAGACGTGTTACCCGTCTGGACGAGCTTCGGAAAAAAAAATTCTCTGTTTGTCAGGTTATGCGTCTCCAGTACAAAGACGGACACAAGACGAGTTACCCGTCAAGCCGAGCTACTTTTCGAAGTGCGTCTTGAAAGACGGATAACGAAACCTTGGAAGCTCTTCTAGACACGTAACACGTCTTGTGCCCGTCTTTTTACTGGAGACGCATAACCACACGAACAACGATTTTTTTTTGCCGAAGCTTGTCCAGAAACGTAAAAGTACGTCTCTAGTAATGAATCTAAGTGGTGGTATTTCAACACAAAGGCCCAAAATCGTCATTTTTAGTAGCTCCTGTAGTACTTTCTTATTCGATTCTTATGGACCTCGAGTGATAATAAGGATTAATCCACGTGATGGCGGATTTCCAAAAAGGCCCAAACTGTACATTTCAAGTCTCATCAAACTGTCCGATTTTGATGGATCTGCAGTGAAAATGAGCTTTAATCTATGTTGTGGTAGTTCAACACAAGGGCCAAAATTGTTAATTTCAGTGGCTCATGTACCACTTTCTTGGTCGATTCTTTTGGACCTAGAGTGTAAATAAGAATGAGGCCACGAGATGGCGGATTTCCAAAATGATCCAAACTGTACATTTCAAGTCTCAAACTGGCCGGTTTTCCTGGATCTGAAGTAAAAATAAGTTATAATCTACGTGGTGGTATTTCAAGACAAGGGCCTAAAATCGTCATTCTTAGTAGCTCCTGTAGCACTCCTATTCTTTCTTATGGTCCTTAACTTAAGTGCTACAGGAGCTACTGAGAATGACGATTTTAGGCCCTTGTCTTGAAATACCACCACATAGATTAAAGCTTATTTTAGATTTAGCAAAAGCGTCTAGTTTGAGACTTGAAAGATCTTGAAATGTACAGTTTGGGTCTTTTTGCAAATCCGCCATCACGTGGATTTATCCTAATTTTCATTTTTTTTTTCAGGGGCTCATGTAGCGTTTTCGTATTCGATTCTTTTGGACCTGGAGTGAAAATCAAGATGTATCCACGTAATGGCGGATGTGCAAAAGGACCAGAACTGTACATTTCAAGTCCCAAACTTGCCGGGTTTTCTGGATCAGGAGTAAACAAAGCTGTCATCTGCGTGGGGGTATTTCAACACAAGGGCCACAAAACGTCATTTTCAGTGCCTCATGTAGCGTTTTCGTATTCGATTATTTTGGACCTGGGGTGAAAATTGAAATGACTCCACGTGATGGCGGATGTGCAAAAAGATCCAAACTGTACATTTGTAATCCCAAAGTTGCCGGTTTTGCTGGATCTGGAGTAAAAATAAGCTTTCATCAACGTGGTGGTATTCGAAAACAAGGGCTCAAAATCGTCATTTTCAGTGCTTCGTGTAGAGTTTTCGTATTCGATTCTTCTGGAACTGGAGTGAAAATTAAGATGATTCCACGTGATGGCGGATGTGCAAAAAGATCCAAACTGTACATTTGAAATCCCAAACTTGCCGGTTTTGCTGGTTCTGGAGTAAAAATAAGCTTTCATCTGCGTGGGGGTATTTCAACACAAGGGCCACAAAAGGTCATTGTCAGTGCTTCGTGAAGCGTTTACGTATTCGATGCTTTTAGACCTGGAGTGAAAATTGAGATGAATCCACATGATGGCGGATGTGCAAAAAGATCCAAACTGTACATTTGTAATCTGAAAGTTGCCGGTTTTGCTGGATCTGGAGTAACAATAAGCTTTCATCAACGTGGTGGTATTCGAAAACAAGGGCTCAAAATTGTCCTTTTCAGTGCTTCGTGTAGCGTTTTCGTATTCGATTCTTCTGGAACTGGAGTGAAATTTAAGATGAATCCACTAGATGGCGGATGTGCAGAAAAGATCCAAACTGTACATTTGAAGTCTCAAACTTGCAGGTTTTGCTGGATCTGGAGTAAAAATAAGCTTTCATCAACGTGGTGGTATTTCAACTCAAGGGCCCAAAATCGTCATTTTCAGTATCTCATGTAGCGTTTTCGTATTCAATTCTTCTGGAACTGGAGAGAAATTAAGATGAGTCCACGTGATGGCGGATGTGCACAAAAGATCCAAACTGTACATTTGAAGTCCCAAAGTTGCCCGGTTTGCTGGATCTGGAGTAAAAAAAGCTTGCATCTGCGTGGTGGTATTGCAAACGAAGGGACCGAAATCGTCATTTTCATTACCTCATGTAGCGTTTTCGTTTTCGATTCTTTTGGAAGTGGGGTGAAAATTAAGATGAATCCCTTGATGGCGGATGTACAAAAAGATCCAAACTGTACATTTGAAGTCCCAAACTCGCAGGTTTTGCTGGATCTGGAGTAAAAATAAGCTTTCATCAACGTGGTGGTATTTCAACTCAAGGGCCCAAAATCGTCATTTTCAGTATCTCATGTAGCGTTCTCGTATTCGATTCTTCTGGAACTGTAAAGAAAATTAAGATGAATCCACGTGATGGCGGATGTGCACAAAAGATCCAAACTGTACATTTGAAGTCCCAAACGTGCAGGTTTTGCTGGATCTGGAGTAAAAATAAGCTTTCATCAACGTGGTGGTATTTCAACTCAAGAGCCCAAAATCGTCATTTTCAGTATCTCATGTAGCGTTATCGTATTTGATTCTTCTGGAACTGGAGTGAAACTTAAGATGAATCCACGTGATGGCAGATGTGCACAAAAGATCGAAACTGTACATTTCAAGTCCCAAAATTGCCGGTTTTGCTCCCCCTTGCAGCTGCGTGGAGGTATTTCAACCCAACGGCCCCAAAACGTCATTTTCAGTGCCTCATGTATCGTTTTCGTATTCGATTATTTTGGACGTGGAGTTAAAATTGAGATGAATCCACGTGATGGCGGATGTGCAAAAAGATCCAAACTGTACTTTTCAAGTCCCAAAGTTGCCGGTTTTGCTGGATCTGGAGTAAAAAAAGCTTTCATCTGCGTGGGGGTATTTCAACACAAGGGCCACAAAACGTCATTTTAAGTGCCTCATGTACCGTTTTCGTATTCGATTATGTTGGACCTGGAGTAGAAATTGAGATTATTCCACGTGATGGCGGATGTGCAAAAAGATCCAAACTGTACATTTGAAATCCCAAACTTGCCGGTTTTGCTGGTTCTGGAGTAAAAATAAGCTTTCATCTGCGTGGGGGTATTTCAACACAAGGGCCACAAAAGGTCATTGTCAGTGCTTCGTGAAGCGTTTACGTATTCGATGCTTTTAGACCTGGAGTAAAAATTGAGATGAATCCACGTGATGGCGGATGTGCAAAAAGATCCAAACTGTACATTTGTAATCCGAAAGTTGCCGGTTTTGCTGGATCTGGAGTAACAATAAGCTTTCATCAACGTGGTGGTATTCGAAAACAAGGGCTCAAAATTGACCTTTTCAGTGCTTCGTGTATCGTTTTCGTATTCGATTATTTTGGACGTGTAGTTAAAATTGAGATGAATCCACGTGATGGCGGATGTGCAAAAAGATCCAAACTGTACTTTTCAAGTCCCAAAGTTGCCGGTTTTGCTGGATCTGGAGTAAAAAAGCTTGCATCTGCGTGGTGGTATTGCAACAGAAGGGACCGAAATCGTCATTTTCATTACCTCATGTAGCGTTTTCGTTTTCGATTGTTTTGGAAGTGGGGTGAAAATTAAGATCAATCCCTTGATGGCAGATGTACAAAAAGATTTAAACTGTACATTTAAAGTCCCAAGCTTGCCGGGTTTGCTGGATCTGGAGTAAAAATAAGCTTTCATCAACGTGGCGGTATTTCAACTCAAGAGCCCAAAATCGTCATTTTAAGTATCTCATGTAGCGTTCTCGTATTCGATTCTTCTTTAACTGGAGTGAAAATTAAGATGATCCACGTGATGGCGGATGTGCACAAGAGATCCAAACTGTACATTTGAAGTCCCAAAGTTGCCAGTTTTACTGGATCTGGAGTAAAAATAAGCTTTCATCAACGTGGTGGTATTTCAACTCAAGAGCCCAAAATCGTCATTTTCAGTATCTCATGTAGCGTTTTCGTATTCGATTCTTCTAGAACTGGAGTGAAACTTAAGATGAATCCACGTGATGGCAGATGTGCACAAAAGATCGAAACTGTACATTTCAAGTCCCAAAATTGCCGGTTTTGCTCCCCCTTTCATCTGCGTGGGGGTATTTCAACACAAGGGCCACAAAACGTCGACATTTTCAGTGCCTCATGTATCGTTTTCTATTCGATTATTTTGGACCTGGGGTGAAAATTGAGATGACTCTACGTGATGGCGGATGTGCAAAAAGATCCAAACCGTACATTTGAAGTCCCAAACTTACCGGCTTTCCTGGATCTGTAGTAAAAATAAGCTTTCATCATCGTGGTGGTATTTCAACACAAGGGCCCAAAATCGTCATTTTCAGTATCACGTAGCGTTTTCATATTCGATTATTTTGAACGTGGAGTGAAAATTGAGATGAATCCACGTGATGGCGGATGTGCAAAAAGATCCAAACTGTACATTTGAAATCCCAAACTTGCCGGTTTTGCTGGTTCTGGAGTAAAAATAAGCTTTCATCAACGTGGTGGTATTTCAACACAAGGGCCCAAAATCGTGATTTTCACTATCTCATGTAGCGTTTTCGTATTCGATTATGTTGGACCTGGAGTAGAAATTGAGATGAATCCACGTGATGGCGGATTTGCAAAAAGATCCAAACTGTACATTTCAAGTCCCAAAGTTGCAGGTTTTGCTGGATCTGGAGTAAAAATAAGCTTTCATCAACGTGGTGGTATTTCAACTCAAGAGCCCAAAATCGTCATTTTCAGTATCTCATGTAGCGTTTTCGTATTCGATTCTTCTGGAACTGAAGTGAAAATTAAGATGAATCCACGTGATGGCGGATGTGCGAAAAGATCCAAACTGTACATTTGAAGTCCCAAACTTGCAGGTTTTGCTGGATCTGGAGTAAAAATAAGCTTTCATCAACGTGGTGGTATTTCAACAGAAGGGACCGAAATCGTCATTTTCATTACCTCACGTAGCGTTTTCGTTTTCGATTCTTTTGGAAGTGGGGTGAAAATTAAGATGAATCCCTTGATGGCGGATGTGCAAAAAGATCCAAAGTGTACATTTGAAGTCCCAAAATTGCAGGTTTTGCTGGATCTGGAGTAAAAATAAGCTTTCATCAACGTGGTGGTATTTCAACTCAAGGGCGCAAAATCGTCATTTTCAGTATCTCATGTAGCGTTTTCGTATTCGATTCTTCTGGAACTGGAGTGAAAATTAAGATGAATCCACTTGATGGCGGATGTGCACAAAAGATCCAAACTGTACATTTGAAGTCCCAAACTTGCAGGTTTTGCTGGATCTGGAGTAAAAATAAGCTTTCATCAACGTGGTGGTATTTCAACTCAAGGGCGCAAAATCGTCATTTTCAGTATCTCATGTAGCGTTTTCGTATTCGATTCTTCTGGAACTGGAGTGAAAATTAAGATGAATCCACTTGATGGCGGATGTGCACAAAAGATCCAAACTGTACATTTGAAGTCCCAAACTTGCAGGTGTTGCTGGATCTGGAGTAAAAATAAGCTTTCATCAACGTGGTGGTATTTCAACTCAAGGGCCCAAAATCGTCATTTTCAGTATCTCATGTAGCGTTTTCGTATTCGATTCTTCTGGAACTGGAGCGAAAATTAAGATGAATCCACGTGATGGCGGATGTGCACAAAAGATCCAAACTGTACATTTGAAGTCTCAAAGTTGCCGGTTTTGCTGGATCTGGAGTAAAAAAAGCATGCATCTGTGTGGTGGTATTGAAACAGAAGGGACCGAAATCGTCATTTTCATTACCTCATGTAGCGTTTTCGTTTTCGATTCTTCTGGAACTGGAGTGAAAATTAAGATAAATCTTTTGATGGTGGATGTACAAAAAGAGTTAAACTGTACATTTCAAGTCCCAAAGTTGCCGGTTTGCTTGATCTGGAGTAAAAATAACCTTTAATCAACGTGGTGGTATTTCAACTCAAGTGCCCTAAATCGTCATTTTCAGTATCTCATGTAGCGTTTTCGTATTCGATTCTTCTCGAACTGGAGTGAAAATTAAGATGAATCCACGTGATGGCGGATGTGCACAAAAGATCCAAACTGTACATTTGAAGTCCCAAACTTGCAGGTTTTGCTGGATCTGGAGTAAAAATAAGCTTTCATCAACGTGGTGGTATTTCAACTCAAGGGCCCAAAATCGTCATTTCAGTATCTCATGTAGCGTTTTCGTATTCGATTCTTCTGAAACTAGAGTGAAAATTAAGATGCAAGAATCCATGTGATGGCGGATGTGCACAAAAGATCCAAACTGTACATTTCAACTCCCAAACTTGCAGGTCTTGCTGGTTCTGGAGTAAAAATAAGCTTTCATCAACGTGGTGGTTTTTCAACTCAAGGGCCCAAAATCGTCATTTTTAGTATCTCATGTAGCGTTCTCGTATTCGATTCTTCTGGAACTGGAGTGAAAATTAAGATGAATCCACGTGATGGCGGATGTGCACAAAAGATCCAAACTGTACATTTGAAGTCCCAAACTTGCAGGTTTTACTGGATCTGGAGTAAAAATAAGCTTTCATCAACGTGGTGGTATTTCAACTCAAGGGCCCAAAATCGTCATTTTCAGTATCTCATGTAGCGTTTTCGTATTCGATTCTTGTGGAACTGGGGTGAAACTTAAGATGAATCCACGTGATGGCAGATGTGCACAAAAGATCGAAACTGTACATTTCAAGTCCCAATATTGCCGGTTTTGCTCCCCTTTGCATCTGCGTGGGAGTATTTCAACAGAAGGGCCCCAAAACGTCATATTCAGTGCCTCATGTATCGTTTTCGTATTCGATTATTTTGGACGTGGAGTTAAAATTGAGATGAATCCACGTGATGGCGGATGTGCAAAAAGATCCAAACTGTACTTTTCAAGTCCCAAAGTTGCCGGTTTTGCTGGATCTGGAGTAAATAAGAGCTTCCATCTGCGTGGGGGTATTTCAACACAAGGGCCACAAAACGTCATTTTCAGTGCCTCATGTAGTGTTTTCGTATTCGATTATTTTGGACCTGGGGTGAAAATTGAGATGACTCCACGTGATGGCGGATGTGCAAAAAGATCCAAACCGTACATTTGAAGTCCCAAACTTGCCGGCTTTCCTGGATCTGTAGTAAAAATAAGCTTTCATCATCGTGATGGTATTTCAACACAAGGGCCCAAAATCGTCATTTTCAGTATCTCATGTAGCGTTTTCGTATTCGATTATGTTGGACCTGGAGTAGAAATTGAGATGAATCCACGTGATGGTGGATGTGCAAAAAGATCCAAACTGTACATTTCAAGTCCCAAACTTGCAGGTTTTGCTGGATCTGGAGTAAAAATAAGCTTTCATCAACGTGGTGGTATTTCAACTCAAGGGCCCAAAATCGTCATTTTCAGTATCTCATGTAGCGTTCTCGTATTCGATTCTTCTGGAACTGGAGTGAAAATTAAGATGAATCCACGTGATGGCGGATGTGCACAAAAGATCCAAACTGTACATTTCAAGTAACAAACTTGCAGGTTTTACTGGATCTGGAGTAAAAATAAGCTTTCATCAACGTGGTGGTATTTCATCAGAAGGGACCGAAATCGTCATTTTCATTACCTCACGTAGCGTTTTCGTTTTCGATTCTTTTGGAAGTGGGGTGAAAATTAAGATGAATCCCTTGATGGCGGATGTACAAAAAGATTAACACTGTACAGTTAAAGTCCCAAACTTGCAGGTTTTGCTGGATCTGGAGTAAAAAAAGCATGCATCTGCGTGGTGGTATTGAAACAGAAGGGACCGAAATCGTCATTTTCAGTATCTGATGTAGCGTTTTCGTATTCAATTCTTCTGGAACTGGAGCGAAAATTAAGATGAATCCACGTGATGGCGGATGTGCACAAAAGATCCAAACTGTACATTTGAAGTCCCAAACTTGCAGGTTTTGCTGGATCTGGAGTAAAAAAAGCATGCATCTGCGTGGTGGTATTGAAACAGAAGGGACCGAAATCGTCATTTTCAGTATCTCATGTAGCGTTTTCGTATTCGATTCTTCTGGAACTGGAGCGAAAATTAAGATGAATCCACGTGATGGCGGATGTGCACAAAAGATCCAAACTGTACATTTGAAGTCTCAAAGTTGCCGGTTTTGCTGGATCTGGAGTAAAAAAAGCATGCATCTGCGTGGTGGTATTGAAACAGAAGGGACCGAAATCGTCATTTTCATTACCTCATGTAGCGTTTTCGTTTTCGATTCTTCTGGAACTGGAGCGAAAATTAAGATAAATCCCTTGATGGTGGATGTACAAAAAGAGTTAAACTGTACATTTCAAGTCCCAAAGTTGCCGGTTTGCTGGATCTGGAGTAAAAATAACCTTTAATCAACGTGGTGGTATTTCAACTCAAGTGCCCTAAATCGTCATTTTCAGTATCTCATGTAGCGTTTTCGTATTCGATTCTTCTGGAACTGGAGTGAAAATTAAGATGAATCCACGTGATGGCGGATGTGCACAAAAGATCCAAACTGTACATTTCAAGTCCCAAAGTTGCCGGTTTTGCTGGATCTGGAGTAAAAATAAGCTTTCATCAACGTGGTGGTTTTTCAACTCAAGGGCCCAAAATCGTCATTTTTAGTATCTCATGTAGCGTTTTCGTATTCGATTCTTCTGGAACTGGAGTGAAAATTAAGATGCAAGAATCCATGTGATGGCGGATGTGCACAAAAGATCCAAACTGTACATTTCAACTCCCAAACTTGCAGGTTTTGCTGGATCTGGAGTAAAAATAAGCTTTCATCAACGTGGTGGTATTTCAACTCAAGGGCCCTAAATCGTCATTTTCAGTATCTCATGTAGCGTTTTCGTATTCGATTCTTCTGAAACTGGAGTGAAAATTAAGATGAATCCACGTGATGGCAGATGTGCACAAAAGATCCAAACTGTACATTTCAAGTCCCAAAGTTGCCGGTTTTGCTGGATCTGGAGTAAAAATAAGCTTTAATCAACGTGGTGGTATTTCAACTCAAGGGTTCTAAATCGTCATTTTCAGTATCTCATGTAGCGTTTTCGTATTCGATTCTTCTGGAACTGGGGTGAAAATTAAGATGAATCCACGTGATGGCGGATGTGCACAAAAGATCCAAACTGTACATTTCAAGTCCCAAAGTTGCCGGTTTGCTGGATCTGGAGTAAAAATACGCTTTAATCAACGTGGTGGTATTTCAACTCAAGTGCCCTAAATCGTCATTTTCAGTATCTCATGTAGCGTTTTCGTATTCGATTCTTCTGAAACTGGAGTGAAAATTAAGATGCAAGAATCCACGTGATGGCGGATGTGCACAAAAGATCCAAACTGTACATTTCAAGTCCCAAAGTTGCCGGTTTTGCTGGATCTGGAGTAAAAATAAGCTTTCATCAACGTGGTGGTATTTCAACTCAAGGGCTCAAAAACGTCATTTTCAGTTTCTCATGTAGCGTTTTCGTATTCGATTCTTCTGGAACTGGAGTGAAAATTAAGATGCAAGAATCCACGTGATGGCGGATGTGCACAAAAGATCCAAACTGTACATGTCAAGTCTTAAAGTTGCCGGTTTTGCTGGATCTGGAGTAAAAATAAGCTTTCATCAACGTGGTGGTGTTTCAACTCAAGGGCCCAAAATCGCCATTTCAGTATCTCATGTAGCGTTTTCGTATTCGATTCTTCTGAAACTGGAGTTAAAATTAAGATGCAAGAATCCATGTGATGGCGGATGTGCACAAAAGATCCAAACTGTACATTTCAAGTCCCAAACTTGCAGGTTTTACTGGATCTGGAGTAAAAATAAGCTTTCATCAACGTGGTGGTATTTCAACTCAAGGGCCCAAAATCGTCATTTTCAGTATCTCATGTAGCGTTTTCGTATTCGATTCTTGTGGAACTGGGGTGAAACTTAAGATGAATCCACGTGATGGCAGATGTGCACAAAAGATCGAAACTGTACATTTCAAGTCCCAATATTGCCGGTTTTGCTCCCCTTTGCATCTGCGTGGGAGTATTTCAACAGAAGGGCCCCAAAACGTCATATTCAGTGCCTCATGTATCGTTTTCGTATTCGATTATTTTGGACGTGGAGTTAAAATTGAGATGAATCCACGTGATGGCGGATGTGCAAAAAGATCCAAACTGTACTTTTCAAGTCCCAAAGTTGCCGGTTTTGCTGGATCTGGAGTAAATAAGAGCTTCCATCTGCGTGGGGGTATTTCAACACAAGGGCCACAAAACGTCATTTTCAGTGCCTCATGTAGTGTTTTCGTATTCGATTATTTTGGACCTGGGGTGAAAATTGAGATGACTCCACGTGATGGCGGATGTGCAAAAAGATCCAAACCGTACATTTGAAGTCCCAAACTTGCCGGCTTTCCTGGATCTGTAGTAAAAATAAGCTTTCATCATCGTGATGGTATTTCAACACAAGGGCCCAAAATCGTCATTTTCAGTATCTCATGTAGCGTTTTCGTATTCGATTATGTTGGACCTGGAGTAGAAATTGAGATGAATCCACGTGATGGTGGATGTGCAAAAAGATCCAAACTGTACATTTCAAGTCCCAAACTTGCAGGTTTTGCTGGATCTGGAGTAAAAATAAGCTTTCATCAACGTGGTGGTATTTCAACTCAAGGGCCCAAAATCGTCATTTTCAGTATCTCATGTAGCGTTCTCGTATTCGATTCTTCTGGAACTGGAGTGAAAATTAAGATGAATCCACGTGATGGCGGATGTGCACAAAAGATCCAAACTGTACATTTCAAGTAACAAACTTGCAGGTTTTACTGGATCTGGAGTAAAAATAAGCTTTCATCAACGTGGTGGTATTTCATCAGAAGGGACCGAAATCGTCATTTTCATTACCTCACGTAGCGTTTTCGTTTTCGATTCTTTTGGAAGTGGGGTGAAAATTAAGATGAATCCCTTGATGGCGGATGTACAAAAAGATTAACACTGTACAGTTAAAGTCCCAAACTTGCAGGTTTTGCTGGATCTGGAGTAAAAAAAGCATGCATCTGCGTGGTGGTATTGAAACAGAAGGGACCGAAATCGTCATTTTCAGTATCTGATGTAGCGTTTTCGTATTCAATTCTTCTGGAACTGGAGCGAAAATTAAGATGAATCCACGTGATGGCGGATGTGCACAAAAGATCCAAACTGTACATTTGAAGTCCCAAACTTGCAGGTTTTGCTGGATCTGGAGTAAAAAAAGCATGCATCTGCGTGGTGGTATTGAAACAGAAGGGACCGAAATCGTCATTTTCAGTATCTCATGTAGCGTTTTCGTATTCGATTCTTCTGGAACTGGAGCGAAAATTAAGATGAATCCACGTGATGGCGGATGTGCACAAAAGATCCAAACTGTACATTTGAAGTCTCAAAGTTGCCGGTTTTGCTGGATCTGGAGTAAAAAAAGCATGCATCTGCGTGGTGGTATTGAAACAGAAGGGACCGAAATCGTCATTTTCATTACCTCATGTAGCGTTTTCGTTTTCGATTCTTCTGGAACTGGAGCGAAAATTAAGATAAATCCCTTGATGGTGGATGTACAAAAAGAGTTAAACTGTACATTTCAAGTCCCAAAGTTGCCGGTTTGCTGGATCTGGAGTAAAAATAAGCTTTAATCAACGTGGTGGTATTTCAACTCAAGTGCCCTAAATCGTCATTTTCAGTATCTCATGTAGCGTTTTCGTATTCGATTCTTCTGGAACTGGAGTGAAAATTAAGATGAATCCACGTGATGGCGGATGTGCACAAAAGATCCAAACTGTACATTTCAAGTCCCAAAGTTGCCGGTTTTGCTGGATCTGGAGTAAAAATAAGCTTTCATCAACGTGGTGGTTTTTCAACTCAAGGGCCCAAAATCGTCATTTTTAGTATCTCATGTAGCGTTTTCGTATTCGATTCTTCTGGAACTGGAGTGAAAATTAAGATGCAAGAATCCATGTGATGGCGGATGTGCACAAAAGATCCAAACTGTACATTTCAACTCCCAAACTTGCAGGTTTTGCTGGATCTGGAGTGAAAATAAGCTTTCATCAACGTGGTGGTATTTCAACTCAAGGGCCCTAAATCGTCATTTTCAGTATCTCATGTAGCGTTTTCGTATTCGATTCTTCTGAAACTGGAGTGAAAATTAAGATGAATCCACGTGATGGCAGATGTGCACAAAAGATCCAAACTGTACATTTCAAGTCCCAAAGTTGCCGGTTTTGCTGGATCTGGAGTAAAAATAAGCTTTAATCAACGTGGTGGTATTTCAACTCAAGGGTTCTAAATCGTCATTTTCAGTATCTCATGTAGCGTTTTCGTATTCGATTCTTCTGGAACTGGGGTGAAAATTAAGATGAATCCACGTGATGGCGGATGTGCAAAGCGATCCCAAACGTACAGTTCAAGTCCCAAACTGGCCGGTTTTGCCGGATCTGGAGTAAAACTAAGCTTTAATCTACGTTGTGGTATATAAACACAAGAGCCAAAATTTTTTATTTTCTGTGCCTCATGTAGCGTTTTCGGTTTCGACTCTTTTGGACCTGGAGTGAAATTTAAGATGAATCCACGTGATGGCATATTTCCAAAAAATATCCAAGTTGTTCATTTCAAGTCCCAAACTGGCCGGTTTTGCTGGATCTGGAGTAAAAATAGGCTTTAATCTACGTGGTGGTATTTTAACACAAGGGCCCAAAATCGTCATTTTCAGTGTCTCATGTAGGGGTTTCGTAACGATGCTTTTCGACATGGAGTGAATAACAACAACATCCTCTTTATTTCCTTATCATTAAATTAAATTACAGGATTATTATATAAATATATTGCTAAAGATAAGGAGTTCTGGCAACCCGAAATGACCACTAGGTTAAAAATGCCGGGTTGCCAGTTTGCAAATTGAGTAGTCAAAGTTTGGCCGGACACACACACGTACACACGGAATATTAAGATGAATCCTTGTGATGGCATTTTTTCACAAAATCCAAACTGTACATTTTCAATTCCCAAACTGGCAGGTTTTGCTGGATCTGGAGTAAAAATAAGCTTTAATCTACGTGGTGGTATTTAAACAAAAGGGCCCAAAATCGTCGCGTTCTGTACATGTGGCTTATGAAGCACTTTATTATTCGATTTTTTTGGACCTGAAGTGTAAATTAGGTTGAATCCACGTTATGGCATATTTCTAAAAATATCCAAACTGTACATTTCAAATCCTAAACTGGCCGGTCTTTCTGGATCTGGAGTGAAAGATGGTTAAATTTACGTGGTGGTATTTCAACACAAGGGCCCAAAATCTTCATTTTCAGTGCCTCATGCAGCGTTTTCGTATCGATGCTTTTGGACCTGGAGTGAAAATTAACATGAATCCACGTAATGGCGGATGTGCAAAAAGATCCAAACTGTACAGTTCTAGTCCCAAACTGGCCGGTTTTGCCGGATCTGCAGTAAAAATAAGCTTTAATCTACGTGGTAGTATTTGAACACAAGAGACAAAATTGTCATTTTCAGTGCCTCATGTAGTGTTTACGTATTCGACTCTTTTGCACCTGGAGTGAAATTTAGGATGAATACGCGTGATGGCATATTTCCAAAAATATCAAACCTGTACGTTTCAAGTCCTAAACTGGCCGGTTTTGCTGGATCATGAGTAAAAATAAGCTTTAATTTACGTGGTAGTATTTTAACTAATGGGCCCAAAATCGTCACATTCTGTGGCTTATTAAGCACTTTCGTATTTGATTGTTTTGGACCTGGAGTGTAAATTGGGTTGAGTCCACGTGATGGCTTATTTCTAAAATTATCCAAACTGTACATTTCAAATCCCAAGCTGGCCGGTTTTCCTGGATCTGGAGTAAAAATAAGATTTCATCCATTTGGTGGTATTTCAAAGCAAGGGCCCAAAATCGTCATTTTCAGTGCCTCATGTGGCGTTTTCGTATCGATGCTTTTGTACCTGGAGTGAAAATTAAGATGAATCCACGTGATGGCGGAAAGTCTCAAACTTTCCGGTTTTGCTGGGTCTGGAGTGAAAAGGAGCTTTCATTTACGTGGTGGTATTGCAACACAAGGGCCACAAAACGTCATTGTCAGTGGCTCATGTAGCATTTTCTCATTTGATTCTTTTGGACTTTGAGTGAAAATTAGGATGAATTCAAATCCACCTGATGGCGGATTTGCAGTAAGATCCAAATTGTAATTTCAAGTCTCAAACATGCCGGTTTTTCCAAATCTGAAACAAAAATTAAGCTTCAGTATAAAAATGGTCAATGCAAAGTTCACTCGTGACAACTTTAAAAGGATACAACTTCCGTAGGCACACGGTGGCTGTTCTTGAAAACCTTTGTAAATAGAGCATCCCGTGTTTTGACCTTCTCAAAATTTAAAGCGCACGCTGGTGATTTTTTGGACATTCTAGGATGGAAAACTCTAGCTCGTCAGCGGCAAATTCAGAGAGCCACAATAGTTTACAAGTCTTTACAGAGTATCTGAGAAACCGCGTACAACTTAAGTGACTCTGAGAACAAACTAAATGTTCCATTACCGCGCACTTACTATTACAGAAACAGCTTTATTTATAGCGGCGCGATCTTATGGAACAGTCTTTCTTCCAATGCAAGACAAGCAGAGTCCCTTGGGCAATTTAAATGTTTAATAAAACAAGTACTTTAAGGCACGGCATTCGTGGAAAGCAGCTTTATCTTTGAAAAAGTTTATCATTAAAATTTTAAGGGACTGTGTCTTGAATTTTAGCCAAATTCAGTCACTGGAAATGCCCATCAAATTCGGTGAAAAATATAAATAACTGCTTCAAACTGTGAAAAAAACATTAGAATAACACAGTAAATCCAAAAGAAGGTACGGATGGCCAAAAGTGACAAAGGAAGTAGTAAAACACTCCGGTGCTTCCCAGCTGGCAGCTCCAATCCTGGATCCAGCTCGGACGTCGCCAGGAGGAACCATGAGAGACAGTTTCGGCCCCTACTCCTCGACTGCCTTCTGCCATGGCGGGGCCCCTCCCTAAGGAGGCTTCACAAGAGCTGGTGCTGGTTGGGAAATGATGAGTGAAAAAATGAAAAGCTAGCCTACCACACGTTTTCTTTACGTTTCAACCAGATAAAGTATGAGGCTTTCTCTGCTGCCTGTTGCAGAGCGGCTACCAACGTTCTCTGTTCTCTTGTGGTGAATCCAAACCGACCACGTATCACGTTTGCCAGTTCTTGGCTAACATACCCACGGCAACCCACGGGAAGTAGGTAATACTCTGGATTCCAGCCAGCCTCTTTTCAAGCGTCAATAAGTTCCTCGTACCGCCTGAATTTTCGGTCCTCTGCATCTCCAAAGTTGTCTTCCCACGGCACTGTTAATTCAAGCAAGGTCACTTGTTTGGCATCGTCACTTCACACCACAACATCCGAACGTTGGCTTGTTGTTACAATGGGGAAAACATGGACACTGTCCAAGTCAGCCGCCACTTTCCATGTTCTCTGCCACCTCTCGTCTACCACTTGTTTCTTTGGGGATGGTTTTGTTGCTTCCTTCTTCCTTTCTTGGTGAAAGAAAACTTTGTGTTGGCATTCCTTCACAGGCAGCTTCCCTTGATAAATATCAGCTACCTTCATTTCAATGGCTTCCACGATGACCCTCAGTACCTGGTTTTGCCGCCACGTGTATCGATCTTTTTGACTCATGGGGCAGGCAGACAAGATGTGACGCAGTGTGCCATACTGTCCACACTGGCATTTGCTCTCTTTAGACACTTTCCAACGTACAAGATTGGCTGGAGATGGTAGCGTGTCATACGTTGACTTAACTAAAAAGCTCAGTCGCGCCGGTTCCCATGCCCGCAGCTCTTTCCAGGACAATTTTCTTTCAATCACGAGCTCTTCCCACCTCAAGCATTGTCCTTGCTGACTACACTGTACCAAGTGCACGTACCTTCTCTCGCGTTCAACCCGCTCCACCTCGTTCACAAGATTGAAATAGATTGCGATATGGGTTTTTGAAATATTGTTAGGCTTAACAGTTTTCAAAGATGGTCTCGTTTGCTGGTAACTTTAAATTATAACGCCCGGGAGACACATTTGGTTGCAATGAAGCTATGGTTTTGTCATTTAGATCCATAGAATTAATTTCATACCAAGTATTTGGCAAAACTTAACAACTCATTTTCCGCCCAGCCCCTGAGGAAGGTTTGTTTTGCAAACCGAAATATAGGGCAAAGTTTGTTTCAATATATTCTAGTTTTCTTTCTTTCTATCCACTCTGTTTATTTTTGACCGCTTTAGCCGTCAGCATCAGTTTGCCGTCTATATTTTACATTTTAACTAAGTTACTGATCCAGGTCTTCAATAGATCCGGCACCACTCATCGGTTTGTCGCTGTGATATTGCAGTTTTTTTTATTATATTATTTAAGTATTTATGTAAAAAAAGTTTAAATTTTTAGCTAATGATTTGACCGTTTCCTTTTATCGTGAATTATTTTTGTACTTTGATCGAATGATAGTGCTTACAAAGAGCGAACTTGTATTATCACAGCAAAGACCGCTGGGCCAATGTGCTTTTTTCGAATCTTTCCCAAAGAAACGCACGGATCATGAATCCTAAAAATCCGGAGTAAGATATGATCACTCGGAGTGTGGATTTTAATCCATTTTCGGATATAGGCAAAGAAAAGCAAAATCCGTTTTTGGATCGAGTGTGAGAGAAGCGATAAACGGGCGCCAGGTATTATCAAATGGCTCGATGATTTTATGAAGAAGAGGAACTGCGAGCAACTGGTGACACTTTATCTACCTATCTATCTACCCCTTCCCCTGCCCCTTAACACAGTCGGGGGAACAAGCATTAGTTGATGGCGACATCACTTCTCCGAGAAGTGACTGAGCCCGCGGTTTTCGCTCCAGAGGTTGCTCAGCAACATGACGTATTTATGCGCGCTAAGCAACATGACGTATTCATACGCGCGACGGTTTTCAGAGTACTCGTGAGCGCTCGCACTGTTACTTGATTGGATGAAATAATTCGGAAATTATGCGTGTCCTTCAACAAAGATTTACCAAAACTGGCACTTATTCCCCGGACTAAACAACATAACATGTTCGGATTGAGGTTTGTAGAGGAAATTTTTTTCTTATCTCACCCCCTCCAAGAAAATAATGGTCTGTCCCTAAGCAACATCCACGTACTTTCGACCTGAGAAGCTTCACTGAAAAACCGAAAGTAAAGACCGTTGAGTTTGATGGTACATCGTGAAGTAGATTCTCACCAGGTCCACCCAAACAGAAAGCCAAATGTACCCAGATGCACTAAGATATGGGAGAATCGGCCCGAGGCTTTGCGAGTCGGCAGACTATGAGAGAATATGTTCCATCGCTGCGGGGAGGGGGGTGGGGCGAAATCTCCTAGCAAGGGTACCGAGACCTAAACTTTACTGAAACTGGCTGAATTATCAAGCCGGCTGCTCTTAAATAGAAGGGTGAGGTCTGTGGGAATGCCGTGTACTCCCCTGGGTCACGCTGGGAATTTTAGGTAGCGCATCGTGGTTAATTTTGGCTTCTGTGCGTGTTTTCCCTAGTGAGAATAATAAGTAAACACAACGACACATTCAATATTAATGGTGAATTATTCATTTTTTTAAAAAAAAAAAACAACAGAACAGCGCATATCACAAAACAGAACGCAACGTACTCCACAAATATGTGGCGCCCAAATTATAGACAATCCCTTGCAGTGCCAAGAATCGTTTTACAGCGTTCCTCTAGATCTTGTTTTCCTTGTTCATTAAGTATGGAAAGATCCCGTGACCTTCTAGTTTTTCTCTTTTTCTTCAAAGTCGCTCGGTTAGTTCTTACAGCCCAATTGCCAAGTGTTGTAGTTGAAGTTGTCTTGACAACTGCGGATTTCGTCCTTAATTTAACATTTTCACCAACTCTCGGCGACTTCAAGATTTTTCGATTCTGTTCTAAAAGCGATGCTTTTCTAGCAGCTTGCATTCCTTGTCTGACCGATTTTGTGATCTTTGGTGTCGACTTGTCCACATTTGCTTTCATCAGTGGAGCAGCCAGAGAACATGCATACGCGTAATCCACAGCACATCTGCAATTTAAATTGAGTGATCAACATCTCAATTCCCATTACAATATTAACATATAAGGCAGGCAGGTAATGAGAATTAAAAATCATCAGCTTAGAACTGACGCTAAAATAATGTGCAACCCAGTGACGGGTTGAAGACGTTTCCAAAAATTTATCGTAAGTTTCTGCAAACGTAAGTATTCAACGAATTAATTTGAGAAACGATTCAGTGGTTTAAATGAAATGCTTCCTTAATGTTTTGAGGTTTCAGCTGCATTTAATCCGCCGAGAAAGAGATAACAGTCTCGAAACGTCAGAGTTTTGGGGATTAGATGGGATCTGAGGGGTGCTCATGGGTATCGGGTTGGATCCCCAGGTCATTATGTTGTGTTCTTGGAAGCCTGTATAGCTGGCGGGATTAGCGTGGCTCGAGAAAGATCGGGGGCGAAGCCCGCGTGCAACTCGACTCCTCCTCAATTAAATAGTTACATACATATATAAAATTCCCTCGCGGCTTCGCAGCTCGACTCTGCCGTTCGCCGTAAACAAAGCACTCGGTCGCAAATCCCGCCAGCTACACAGTGCCTCACAGTACTTCTCTCTAACCAGGTGTATAAATGGGTGCCTGCAAATCGTTAGGTCAACCAGACAGAATGCCAGGTGAGGGGTGGGGGTGGGGGTGGGTGGAGTGATGGACCAGTATCCCAATCAAGCGAGTTTCTTTAATTTTTGTTAGCCCTGTGGGCGTGGCTAAGCGGACACCTCGATAAATTGCACACTGTCGCTATAGAGCGTTTTCATGATTATAACGTCACGGCAGCCATATTAATTTCCAGAACGAAGAAACAGCGGCCATATTAGTGTACCAAGCCATTCCTCTGGGAATTAAACTCTATTTTTATGTAAAAATTGTCTTTTGCTATATTTTAATATTTGATTCGTTGATAACTTTCAAAAACCAAAAGACATGTCGAGAAGGTTGTCAAAAAAGATCACTTCTAGTGGCGACTGCATTAAGATGGCAAAATTCTTAAAAAGAGAAAAGGGATCAATAAAACTCAACAGACAACTTACAGTTTTTTAGCAAACACTTGCTTTTCACAGTTCATCACTTCTTGTGCAACTCCAGCGGTCGATAAGGAAGACTTTACGATAATGTTCCACATATGAGAAATACACTGACGCACCTGAACGCACACACAAAAAAGACTTGTTAGTACAGGCCATTTTAATTTAATTTTCACCCCTGACCACCCTGCAGTGCAAAGAGATCTCAGGGGGTCGTATTGGGTTGGCACGTGAGAGTCATTAACCGTGCGCAGCCGGTTCATAATTTTGCCGGCATTTTGTCGTTGTCGTTTTTGTTTTGTCGGTAAATCGTTCCAGACCCACGCGGCCCAGCCGGCTCCTTGGTCACGGTCACGCAAGATTTGATGTTTTACTGGCGATCATCACTCGTTTAACATGAACACTCTGCCCTCTGTTTAGAGTGAAATGTATATTTGTGTGTCATGACATTCGAGTGTTTTACCAGAAGAGAGGACTGAAGAACCACATAGCGAAACCAAAGACCGCTTGGACATGTCCAAGCTATTTTAAATAATCATTCACCTATTTTAAAAATAGTTACGAATACTCTGCGCTCTGTTTGTGTGAAATATTTATGTTTGTGTTATTCAGGCGTTTGGCTCGGAGCGAGTACAAGTCGTACAATTTACCCGGAACGTGTTGAATATTGGAAAACAGCGACTTGTTTTCTGGATATTCCAATATTTGTTTTGAGTTTATTTTGGGAATCGAAACGTAAATTGCAAGCTCAGCAAGAATGTGTCAAGGCACGGAATACACGTCATCGCTCCAGGGGAATTACCTGTGCAGTCAGGTTTGCTCTATTTATACTTCCAAAAGCTCGTCGAACGACGCTAAACGGAAAAATACATCAAGATGGCCTTAGTCTACTCTTTATTTTGGCGTGAAATGGACTTCTTTTTAATGCCATTCATGAACTGGATTGGGTACATTTTATTGAACATTCGGAACAAAATAAATATTTGCATGCGTAAGCAGGCATTTATCCGGCTAGGCATGTGGATTTTAAAAGCAAAAGATGACGCGGTGAAGGAAATTCAAGTCACGCACAATCACGCAAGCACGACTTGTGTGTTTCTCAAGTGACTGCTTTTCTAAAGATTTTTTATTGTCCGGCGCTGTGCCTTTCTAGCCAAAGAACTGAAAAAGGTGGTCACACATTAATCGCACGGTTATAAACTGCTTGCAGGTTCTTGTTTGCTCTAAAGATAACCTGTTTCAGGTATTTGGTTAGTTGAAGAGCTGTGCGAAAAATGGTGAGTGAAAAAATGTAAACTTAGATGAAGGTCCGCCTTTTCACCAACCGACACGAATTTTAAGATCTGCCATCAAAGGACTAGACTGGTACAGCCAGAACGTGCTCTGAGGACTTATCAGTTATGGCAGTAGAGCTCTTTCCTAAACTGCCCCATTTCAGATTTGTTTAAGCATGCTTATAATTTTTACTATTACTATTACCATTATTAGTAAATAATAAAGATGGTAAATTTTAAGCTCGGTAATTAATAATAAAGATAAGATGTTCTACATGACACGAGCATGGGACAAAGAAAAATTCTGAGTCCCCGACGGGAATCGAACCCATGGCCTCCCAGAATACCGGTTGGGCGCTCTAACCAACTGAGCTACGTGAGACTCGTTGTGAGCTAGGCCATTTTACTAGGTTGATATGTGACACGCGTCCTGCATACTGCTAGGATCAGCAATGTCGAATTCATCAAGTTTTGTAGTAAATAATAAAGATGGTAAATTTTTAAGCTCGGTAATTAATAATAAAGATAAGATGTTCTACATGACACGAGCATGGGACAAAGAAAAATTCTGAGTCCCCGACGGGAATCGAACCCATGGCCTCCCAGAATACCGGTTGGGCGCTCTAACCAACTGAGCTACGTGAGACTCGTTGTGAGCTAGGCCATTTTACTAGGTTGATATGTGACACTCGTCCTGCATACTGCTAGGATCAGCAATGTCGAATTCATCAAGTTTTGTAGTAAATAATAAAGATGGTAAATTTTAAGCTCGGTAATTAATAATAAAGATAAGATGTTCTACATGACACGAGCATGGGACAAAGAAAAATTCTGAGTCCCCGACGGGAATCGAACCCATGGCCTCCCAGAATACCGGTTGGGCGCTCTAACCAACTGAGCTACGTGAGACTCGTTGTGAGCTAGGCCATTTTACTAGGTTGATATGTGACACTCGTCCTGCATACTGCTAGGATCAGCAATGTCGAATTCATCAAGTTTTGTAGTAAATAATAAAGATGGTAAATTTTAAGCTCGGTTATTAATAATAAAGATAAGATGTTCTACATGACACGAGCATGGGACAAAGAAAAATTCTGAGTCCCCGACGGGAATCGAACCCATGGCCTCCCAGAATACCGGTTGGGCGCTCTAACCAACTGAGCTACGTGAGACTCGTTGTGAGCTAGGCCATTATACTAGGTTGATATGTGACACGCGTCCTGCATACTGCTAGGATCAGCAATGTCGAGACCCAGGGGCAGAGCGAAACGAAGTAGTAAACTGGGTAGAAATTGTAAGTGACAAAAGTTTTCCACCCTTCTTAAAAACTTTCGTTGCTGCAATTTCTGCCTGGCTTATTACTTTGTTTTGCCCACACTAACTGCCCTGGGCTGTCCGAGGATGAAGAGGATGCAGTGCTATAGAAATTTATATCATCATCATCATCATCATCATCATCTGGCCTTGCCTTGTTTGCAAAAAGTATAAAAGGCAGCAAATGTGCGTTTTACTGACCCTGACCGACCGCGCACCCCAATCCTGCATCTTCTTTTCTGCCTCCACTGGAGTGATGTTACAATTTATAAAGAAAGCAATCAGAGTGTCTGCCACTAAACAAGAGAATGGAGTAGGTCTCCACTGTGATTCAGCTGGGTCCACTACACAGAAGAAACACTGTAAGGCAACATGAGAGAGAAAGATAGATCCAGAGGTGCGAAGTGCTTAAAATGGGGGGGGGGGGGGGAAGCATAGGGAGAGTGGAGTGAAGGTGTGATCCTGGAATAATAAAAGCATAAGGACCAAGGCCCCCTGGGCTCCTCCCCTTAGTTTTTTTAATGGCAGAGAAGTCTATTTCAGAGAATGGAAATAAGTAAGTAATGAGTTAGGATGATTTTTCATTTATTGATTGTCGAAGGGTATTGCGTGCTTGCCTTAGTTTTGAGCTGAGATCTATAGTTTATAGTGCTGGAATTATTGTTAGAAATGCAGTGCTTTCACAAATTATTGTTTTTGTGCATATTATGGTTTTATGTTTTCACAAGTTTTTGTGAAATAATTTTTCTTACTTAAAAGGACATGTGTCCTTCCAAACTTTTATTTTGAACGCACATATTAAAAAATTGGTCGGACATCAATTCGCATTTTAAATCAAACACATTAAATTTTCCAAGACACAGTCACATAATTCTCTGACATCATGTCTGAACATATTGCAAAATTGGCCAGACATTTTGGCATATCATTTTGATCGGACAATGTCCGATGACCGACAGTAATTTCCAGCACTGTATGTAATTATTGCGTAGGTGTATAAGAATGTAATTTTCTGTGATGTATGTACTAATTACATGTGTGAACCTTTCCAAAAAACGTTTTTTTCAAATCTGATTGATTTACTATACTACTTGTATTTGTTTAGAGGGCAAGTTGAGTTATAGCCCAAGGACAAGTTCTTTTCAGGGGCAACAGGTGAGTGGTGAAGCTGCTACTTTTGGTAAACATAGGGAGCTGCGGAAGTGAGGAAGTGAGTGGTTTCACTTTGCTTGCACACTTGCTTACTTAGAAGCGGCTCGCTTCGCTCATGGATACATGTGGCTTTGCTGCTCACACGTTGCCCCCAAAGAGCACCTGCTTTCAATTAAGCTAGCTTAATTTTAACTTTAATTTGACATTTTGTTTTTTTCTTCCTTTTCAAACTGGAAAAAAAAAAACTAATAGACTGGTCCACTAAAGTTGGTATTGAATTAAACTTCACATTACCTGCTGCACTAGGAGATAAAAATATGGCCGTAGTCTATTGTAGTTCACTCGAGCAAAGTTCACATTCAGGGAGTAGCTTGACGGAAGTTGAGACAGCCTTGATTTGAGAACTTGACATGAGTTCCAGTGAGCTCTACGCAAAAGTTTTAATGTTTTCTTTTCGGCCTACAACAAAATAGAGAGCTATCACACTATTTTAAAAAAAATAGCATATTAACTAAAAATCGCCAGATAAATTGCTTAAAAGGCTAGGTCATTTCCTAACACCTCCTCTTTTAAAATGTCATACCTTAGTGTGTGGTTCATGTTGAACTTGAAGCTTCTTGCTCACATTATCATAATAAGCTCCATACTGTTTATAACTCTGATCAATACTGCTCTTGTATCTCCAGTCATTTCCTGCAGATAAAATCAAGTTGTTATTTAAGAGATTGTCAGTGGCAGATCCAGACCTTAAACTAAGGGGGTGCCTTTTTTGCCTCCTTTTTTGTGTCCACCCAAAAGATTTTTAGCAAGGGAAGTCATTAAAAAAATGTGTTACCAAAAATAAGGAGGGCCCCCGCCCCCCAACCCCTCCCCTAGATCCGCCACTGATTGTCACACTATATTTGGGGCTTCTTCTTAAAAAATGGACCTTTTCATTTTTAAAGGGGTCTGGGCAATTTTTCTTTGCAATAGTATTTTCACTATTAATTAAAGCAAGATTTTTTCCCCACTATTAGGTATCTTTCCTGTGGTTTGTTGTGCTTGAATTTTTTCCTACGCCATTTCCTGTATTTTATGTCCTTGAGATAAAATGGTCCATCACCTGCCTCGTACCCAGGCGCTACGCTTTAGACGGAATTATATGGAATCGCAAGGGATCATGGGAAGGGCGAAATATCACGCCTTCCCTTGACCCTTTGCGTGCTTTTTCACGCCTTCCCTTGACCGTTTGCGTGCTTTTTCACGCCTTCCCTTGACCGTTTGCGTGCTTCGCCAAAAGCTCTCGCGGCGCCTGGGTACGAGGCAGGTCCATCACTTGTTTTGTTTTATTACTTGAAAAAGAAATACCAGTAAATAAATGTGAACAGTAGACTGTCGTGGGAAATTATAGTAGAAATCATAGGAATTTCACAAATTGAAGTATCACTGTCGTCAATAGAAATTTTAGCTGCTGTTGCTGTGAGGTTTTCATTGTAACAGGGAACTATGTGTGGCCAAAGGCTGTGTAACTCAAATCTCTCTACTGCAAATGCTTTTGCAGCCGTAACACTTGCTTGTGACACTCATGACAAGTGTTATGGGTCCAACTGAGAACCCTAAGTATATAAAAGGGTAGAAAATTTGTTACTTAGATACTAATTTAAAAAAAAGGACCTTTTAAAATATCTTGAACAAACCCACCAAACAGTTGATTCTTTTAAGTATTTCAAGGGGTTTTTTAAGTAAAAAATTGCAGTTTACCCTTCTGTGGGTTTCCGTATTTACCCGTGTATACTGTGCACCCGTGTATGCTAATGAGAATGTGACCAACACTAAGTTCTGTGTATAATACACACCGCGAATTTTAAGATTAATTTTATGAAAAAAGGTGCGCATATCACACAGGAAAATATGGTATGTGAAAGGAGTTCTGTTTTCTATCAGTCTAGGTATATGAAAGGGTTGCCTTTTCTCTCAGAAATGGTAAATGAAAGGGTAAGGGTTTGGACCGCAGTGTGGAGTTTTCCTGTTTAATTTTTTTTGAGTACCTGCTCCCCCCTGGGGGGATTAAAAGCTTGCAATGTGTGCAGAGGACAAAATTAGCTATAACAATTTGCAGTACTACTAATTTGTAAGAAGTTATTATGCACATGATTTGTACCAACCTTTGGTGTGCCTGTTTGGATGATACACAAAATCAAATCTGCACCTTCCTTTGAAGACGACATGTACTATTCTATCTACTGCTTCATGCACCGCCAAATTTGCATTAACAGAAGTAAACCCTTCAATTGTACTGCTCTCTGAATCATCAATTTCTTTTCCTTTTGTTGGATTATGAATATTGGAAGTAAATGTTGGTGACATTGAAGATATATTTGAGGTACGACATGAAAATTCTGGGTCAGTTTCATTCGGAATGTCTTGATACATATTTACAGGCTGTGCTGTTTCAAGTGTTTGTTTTTGAGCACTGTAATCTGGTACGTCTTGGTGTAATGGCTGCCGGGAATCAGGGAACCATTGTAAATTTGGCAGTCTGCTATCTGCTGATGCCAAGCCAATGCTATCATTTTCTAAATATCCAGCAAACTTTTTCTGACGATAACTTGTTTCAGTGGCCAGCAGATTCTGCGCATGTTTATCTGATGGTTGACTGGTGTTGTCTCTTTTAGTTGGTTGGCAGCTGTCAAATGATGACGGGGGAGGAGACAGTGGCAAAGGTGGCAACATTGGATACTCTTCATCTGAAACATAAACAACTATAAAATATTATGTTTTCATCAGAAATTCATTGGTCAAAATCCAACCAGTTGGATCCTTTAACGACTTTCTGGCAGTCGAACTTTTTAGCATAAGTGGCCACCCCAAATGTCAAGCAATTTGTGGTCCCTTACAGGAAGTGTGACTATAGGGGGTTAAATTGTGAGGATCATGTTTACTTTAGGTAATTCTCCTCCAATATACTGTATTGATCATTTATATATATCAGTCAACAGGTGGTTGACAAATCAACCAATAGTCGGCCAATAGCGGGTTGACACTTACTGGTAGTTGATAGTCAGTTGATATATCAGTTGATTATCGGCTAGGTGTCAGTAGACTATTGGCTGTGTGTCGACCAACTATCAGCTGACTATCAGCTGACTCTGGACCGATATGTCAGCTGATAGTTGGTTGACTATCAGCTGATGTATGGTCACCGACATATTGAAGACTCCTGTAGTTAGTTACGTGATCCAATTTTAAGTCATTGCCTGTATTCATTCTAGAGGAAGAGATGCGTTCATTTGGGTCTAAGCACAACTTTACAGATTGTACCTGGCAAGGGTGGCGTCCAATGAGATTTCCTGCATTTTTTCTTGAAGCGACATCTGCCATATTTGATAAACAACAAACACATCTCATTTCCAAAGGAATCCAAGGGTACAGCTATTCCTGATTTGGTAAATTTTTTTCCGGTCGACTTCAAAAAAGAAACAGAAAAAACAATTAATCTTAAGCTTATAAAGCTAATGTTAAAATTTATAGAAAATGTTGTAGTTTGCAAATGTTATCTGTCTTATCTACTTTTGAGAGGCATATCTTAAATTAGCTCTGTTTCATAAAATTAATTCTGGTAATTTTTGACGAAAAGGAAGCTTTTTGTTACTTACCATGTAAAATAACTGCAAAACGTTAACTTCTCGCGTTTTCTTTGCCGCGTTATGAAAACTGTCAGGCGCCGACTGAAGAAACATAATGACAACCAACATGAAGTGTGCCACTGACCAACCATGTTCAAGCAAAAAGCGACCGAAAAATGGACAATTTACCGCAGAATACTTTGAAAGTTGGGCCCAAAATTTTGTTTTACCTACTTATTTACAGTCTTTCTTCGTATTCCACTGCAAAATAGAGCTGTATTCAAGCATTTATAAACACACTTTCCTGAATACTGTAAAGAAGACTAGAAGAGTGCGGGCTCGATATTTAATCTTCGGTAAATCTTCGGTATCGCTTCGGTAATGTTCGTACTTCGGTGTGCTGGAATTTGATAGGGTGATGGTAGAGAGAAGATGTCATGTGATCTTGAATGAAGGCAATCTAAATGTCTTCCATTTTTGAGAGGGGATTATCATCGAGATAGCGGTTTTTTCGACGGAGTAAGCTTCTACTTTTGGCCCATTACAAGGAAGAAGGTATATTCAACTGCGTCCAGTGTGAAAGAGCCCCCATTGCTTCCGTTGTAGGAATAAATGGAGATCGAATGACGGTTTCTTTGGCGCCTTCGGAGGGCCTCTTGCACCGTCGATCGATTGTCGCGTGCTAAATGTAATGGCGGCTTTCATGGAGTAGAAAGTTGAAGCTTCAAGTTGACATGGAAAACGACAATGGAGGAAAGGTTCCGGTTTCTTCTCAAATCCAAGAGAATGATTCAGGAACAAAGTACACAATTCCGGGCATTTTACATTTTATTCAACATGAGTGGGCCCGATTTGAAATGGATCGAGCACATTGGGACGTTGAGAAAGCTGAATTGCAGGTACGCTTGAAAATTTTTTTTATTAGCCCTGTTTTCGAAGATTTCGAGGGTGACTTTCGCCTTCCAACCCACTATTTGGGCATGTAATGCCTTCCTTGCTTCATGAAACCGATGTTTACGGGAACGGAGGGTTGTTTGAAACCTCTGTTTCAAAGTGTAACTCTTCGCAAAGTGACCTTCGAAGTTGAGCTTATCTTCGCTCTGTTTTGATCCAATTTAAGGTCTACTTCCGAAATGTTTTCTGTCATTTCGTGTCTAAACTGATTTTAATAGTCATTATTTTTATTTTTAGGGAGAATAGGTGGGTTTTTTGGTGTATTAGGGTTAGAAATTCAACTTGTGTTTATGGCAGAACGTAGAATCGGAGCTCGTATCGGTTGTAGTAACTGGTCTTTCTTGAACACTTTACGATCAACGCCTGTTGAAGGAATCTTGAGATATTGGGCTGTAAAAGATTCTCCTACAAAGTTGCGATTGATTATGTTTTAGTTGAATGTTAAACCTTGCCTTTTTATGTTTTGACAAAGTGTACTTTCAAAGGCCTCGGAATACAATCTAAATAATAGAGATGGTGTTTTTATTTGAATTTTATTCGTCTGGCTCCCTGTTCGATCTCGAATGCTCTTTCGATAATTGAATTACCTGAAGGTTGTTCCTTATTTGAACAAGACACAGTCGGCAAACTATTTTTTCAAAAAGCGAATGTTTGGTTTGTTGTATCAAAGATCGAGTGCTAAATCTTAATTCTACAGTGTATGTTTATATTTTAGTAAGAATGGGTTTTATTTCGAGTTGATTAGACATGTCACATGCATGGGCTAGAATTCCGCTGGTTCACAGTTTGTGAGCATTTCTTTAGAAAATTATTGATCATCTCTGGTATAGCATTTAAACAAAACCCTACGTTTTATTGAATTGTTTCAGTTAATTTCGAAAATCTCGTTTGTAATAAAATCCAGACCTTGAAACAGACATGAAGACTTGTCTAAATTTTATTCAAATCTGATTTCGTCCCATGGCGATATTTGAACACTTTTATGTTTATTATTAAGCTTGTATCTCCCTGTAGCTTTGTTGATTTTGTTTACAAACAACAGTATACTATAAAATACTTCACAATTCAAAGAATAATCAGGGACTAATGACCAATGACATGTAGCACAATGTATAAGTCAAGGTGACTTTCATTGTGTAGTTTCCAATGGCTAAATAAATAATTCAGTATCAAAGGTAGTTCAGGATCAGATGTTCTAGAACCACTGATCAGTTGCCAATGTGAATACCTGTTGCATTCAGCGGTTTTCAGCCCTCTTTAAGAAATGATTACTTCCCGTTGAATGAAATACCTGTCAAAGAAAGCCATATTTAATTTTAGTATGACACAAATATTAAGCTGCTATTGTTAATAAGTGTGAAATAATGATGACTGATAAATTTTTGGTTCAATATTGTTGTTATTTTCATGGTGTTAGGTATGACCCAGTAATAACACCTCCTTTCTCTGTTCAATTTACCATAATCTGTTTCAATATTTTCCTATTCTTAAAGAGATTTCCAAACTTTACTTCCTTGTATCACTCTCCTCACTCTTATGGTAATTTGTGCCTTGCATATATGTTCATAATGCAGCATTTTTGTCATATTAATTTATTATTCACAGTTACCCCGAGGAAAAAAAAGCCTCAATTGTACATGTACATGTACATTGTTATCATTCACTCTTTAACAGATTCATGAGAGAATAAAAGCAGTTTCTGAAATATATTTTGTTTCTTGTTAGCTAAGTTAGTCATGTGTAGATTCATACAATGTACATTTAGATTTAGTTATGGTGCCTTAAGCACAGCGAAGTTTACATGTAATTTATTCTTTCCTGCCTTAACATAGTTTAGATATAAAAGCATGTAACCATGTATTGTTCAATTTGCAGGCACGTATCGCATTCCTACAAGGTGAAAGGAAGGGGCAGGAGAATCTTAAACATGATTTAATAAGAAGAATTAAGATGTTGGAATATGCTCTTAAACAAGAAAGGTAAACTTTAACATATTTGTTCAGTAGACTGTGAGTAAGAATATGTTTATACTGTCTAGTTCGTCATCAGGGGTGCTTTCCATTTTCAAAGTGGGACCCGTCAGACCAACAGGAACTGTCCGTTGTAAAATGGAACGACATTTTCCGCTTAATCCAGGCCAACTGAGTAGAATGGTCCTTTCCATTTTGCATTCGTTCTCCCAGTTCCCCGCATCCCAAGGTGGTCCTGAATATTCCGGTCAGACCAAACCAAAATGGACCTTTTCATTTGACTTATGACCAAAATTTTTCGAAAAATTTGGCCTAATGGAAAACACCCAAGTTGTCTATATGCAGTCATCAAATAAACTTTCAAAGTCTTTGAACAAACATATACGTGTACATATATAGTATGATACAACATCAGAGTACAAAGAAATTCAATTTTCCAGCTTGCCCTTGGGGTAAGCTGTAGCCAGGATGCACTAGCCTGAAAGTCATTTTAACTGGCCGGAAAAAATCTTTAAAAGGGTAATTTCCTCAAAAGATTTCCCCGAAACTTTCACTTGCCCGTCGGGCAAGTAAAGGTTAAAATCCACTAGCCAGGCCGCAAAATCCACAAGCCCCGGGCTTTTGGACATGCACTTCTTTGCACACTGAACATGCAAAGGAAGCTGTAGAGTAGAGGCTGGTTTTCGCTGTGAACAAGCATAAGCACATTAGAAGAATGAACACACTTGTTCTTCTTATGCTGTCCTCACTAGGAATCATTTAGAAAAAAGCACAAGAGAACAAAATTGTTCAATGTTTTTGTTGTGGAGATTTGCTGGTGATGACAGCATAAGAAGAACGAGTGTGTTCGTGCTTCTTGTGTGCTTATACTTGTGCTTGTGCCCAGTGATAACCGGCCTAAAGCAATGGGACATGGTTGTCAAAATAAGCTGGCAGCTGGCGAAAATAACTTGCTACCTCAGGGCTCGAGACTAACTTTTTCGCTAACTAGCCTAGTGGCTAGTGACACCTTTGATTTCACTAGCCAAAACCAATAATCTACTAGCCAGAACTTTCAAGCATGGTTTTTGTTTTTTTTTCCCAAGCCTGCAGAGACAAAAGCCAATGACAAATCGGACAAGATAGGTTTTTCTTCCTAAATCCATGGAAAGTCTGTGTTCCACGAAGGCAAAAACTTGCGTTTTCACGGAGGCACTTTGCTGTCTTCATTGGGTCTTTTCCTCCCTTTTTTGTTCCTACCCACTGCAGAATAATCTCGGGTATCCAACGGAACCGAATCTTACATGTGTACATGAAAGCTTTTTGAAAGCTTTCACGTACACGACTTCTCACCCTCGTTGTTCATGCAACCTTACCCTATCACTGATTAACGTTACAACCACCACATAATGATCGATTTCCCAGGCCATCTATTCAAATAATTAGCAGAAACAGTTTTCTTTCACTTGTCGCTTTCGTCACCAGAAAGTCCTAAAAGAAGTTATCAATGATCGTTTGTTCGCTTTTCATTCACTTTAACATGTCCATATTCTTTCAAATATGTCAACACTATACTTGTTAGTTCTGTTCTCCAGAGTCGATTTCAATTTGCGGTTTCTTTTCACAAAACTGCCACGAAAATTACCACGAGCCATTTTGGCTAGGGAATGTCCAAAATCGACTAGCCAAAACATCATTTCTACTAGCCTTTGGCTAGTTGGCTACCGTTAGTCTCGAGCCCTGTACCTGTACTTCAAGTTTTTTGGCCAGCTACTCTGCTGGGATATCCTCTGATTCTTTAGTTAAAAAAAGAGAAATTCAGCCATCTAGCTTCTTCAACAATACAGCTGCCTACTTCAAAATTTTCTGACAACCCTGTGGGGCGGTGGGGGTATAAAAAGAACAAGTTATATCATTTGTTAAAAGCTTTAGAGCTTAACCCTGACTTAACATCCTTGATTGTCATGGTTGATGTCTCTTACAGAGCAAAATATCACAGATTAAAATACGGCACAGATGTGTCATCAGAAAAGGTGAACAACAAAGAGGAAGAAAATGCAAATCAAGAACCTCACAAAGATGGCACCACTAACAACACAAAACCAGGAATGAACTGGCGGCAAGGTCGACAACTTTTACGGCAGTAAGTAGCACATTTGGTTGAACCTTTCAACTATAGGGAGCTTTGCACTTTTGTTTTAAATAAGTTACAAAGACTGTACAGAGTGATGATGAGGTATTTTGAGATCATAAGTAAAGATATATACTGTAAACTGGTGAGTTGTTGAACAAAGCTTTATTTTCATTCAGGAGTTTATTGTGTGATCCTGTGGGAGGCGCGGTGGCCTTATAGTAAGCGCACCGGACTCCGGATCAAACAGCCCGGGTTTGAGCCCTGGATAGGTTGCCCTAGAAAAGCGTACAAATATACATGCAGATTGCCAAAATGTACCGACAATGGATTATAGTGGTAATTCTCCACCGCTTGCTTGAAGTTTATAGTGTTTCTACATGTATTTGATAGAAAAAAATTGTGAATCTGATGAACATTAAATTATTTCTCTTTCCATCGCACTGAGACACCATGAGCTTTAATTGAGGAGTGGTGAATTACCACTGCCCATAACACCCTTTGGCACTGCCCTTTTGCCTTTTGCTTTTACGCGTCCAGCCTAGTGGCATAAGGCTGGAGCTTATCTTGGTTTCTGTAGCATGAATTGACAAGGAGTATTTCTACTCCTCCCTGGATGGGATGCTAGTCCATCACAGGGTTTCCCCTTCAGCACTAAATTCGCCGGTACCCGTAGAGTGGCACTGTGAGAGTCAATTTTCTTGCCCACGAGCACAACACAGTGTCCCCCAGCCGGGGCTTGAACCCGGTTCACTCAAAAAAAAAAATCTGGCGCGCTTACCATTAGGCCAAAGCACCTCTCTCTTAAAAACAGTTATAGACAAGAATACATGTAGAACCTAAAAATTGGTACAATGGTAAAACCATGGTGACTCATTTGCTTGAAATGTTTCAACAGATACCTTCAAGAAGTTGGCTATACAGACACTATTTTAGACGTCCGCTCATCACGGGTAAGATCTATTCTTGGCCTATCAGTAGCCGATGCTCCAGCACCAGACCACCATCAGCCCAATGGTATTTCAGGGAAGAGCAGAGGAAATGAATTTGCAGTAATTGAAGAGCACGAGAGGTCTCCGAAAAGAAATGACTCGACCTCAAGCAGAAAATTGTCCAGTGAAGAAACTGATGGTGTTCTCTCCATAACTCCTGGAAAACGGTAAGAGATTACACTCAAATCGAGCCACGTAATTCTCTCAATAATTAAGTGAAAAATTCATTAAAGCTCTCTTTCAGTGTTATGTGCATAGTGACTTTATTTCCGCCTGATCTTTCGACATGCATCTTTTGGCATGCTTTGTAAACAGGCTGATGATGTGATACATGTAGTTCACCTACATGTTTTGTAAACATGGCAGATTTCACAACTGTTTTGATGGTAAATTAGGACTGCTATGAATTTGTTGGGCCTTCCGATTCCATGAGCAGAAAGCCGAGGGGACTAGTCATTTATTTGTGTTTTTAGTGAAACTGTGGATGGGAACACAAGTGGACAGCCATTAAGTTTTAACCACTTAATCATGAAATTGCATTAGTTGATCCCATGGATGTTGCAATTGTCAAGCGAATCAGTCAAAACCAACCTGGTTATAAAGCATGTAAAAACAGATGCATATGAAAAGATCAGGTTGAAGGATATACAGTACCGCTCAAAAATAAGCGTCCATCGTATACGCACCTTATACGCACATACGCAGACGCAGATACGCACATACGCATACGCGCGTATGCAACGAAGCATAAACACATACGCAGTTCTTTGTTATTCATTCCTCTAAGTTTTCTTTGTGTTGTATTATTGGGAAAAACAAAAGAAAAATCTTTGCGAGAAAAACTTTAAAAGGCGGCAGACGATCGAGTAGTGTTTGTCTTGCCTTGAAGTACGAAGTTTTAAGACGATTATCGTTCGGCATTTCGAGACAAACAGACGAGAGTTTTGTTTACGTTACATGTAACAAGATTCAGCCGCTCATAAACGTGAATTTCCCGATAGTTCAACCTCGAAAGGGTCGCTCAAGTGTTGAAACGAAAGAAAACGATGTGCTTTTATTCGACAACAAATCGATATGAAATTATCCGAGTTTTGCGGGAGACAGCTTTTGACTTCGGCACGCGCCATCGTGAAGCGAAAATAATTATATCTCTGGTTCTAAGAATCCACGCGCAGCGAAACAACATTTTCCTTAAGACACAACTATGTAATAATATTGCAAAACAACAAATCACTGATAAAAGATGAATTTATTAATAGAACCGTACATACGCGTGACGAAACATTCACCTGAGTTCAGAATCCCTTCTCAAACAATCACGCGTTCTTCGAAAGAATTAAGCAGTTATCGATCATCCTGCCAAAAGCAACTCGATTCCAAACAACTTAACCTTCAAATTGAAAGTTGTTGCTGAGGAAGAGGCCGTCCAGAAGAACTGCAAAATCGCCAGAGAACCTGTAGTTCGTCGCAAAGTCGCCAGAGAACAAATCAAGCAAGCCGCGTGAAGTTTAAATGTCATCAAAACGGAACACGATGTGCTGTTATTTGTCGGAGTGTATCCTGGATCCAATAAATTAAAACTCATTAAAGATGTGAATATTGTTCATCGTGGTGTAAGATAGGTAATGAACGTTTATTCGTTTGTCTCACGATAGAATCGCTTTGAGATGTTGATCGCGACGTTTCGACTGCAATACTGCTAGTCTTCATCAGGCGATGAGGTCGATTGTTTACGCGTCGCTATTTATGCACGTTGGTTCGCTGTGATTGGTGCATTTCGATCCTCATTATTATTCCGACTAACAGATGGTGTTCCCTCATAGGTCCGCTTCGTAGTTGAACGGCTGTTATGCTTTTTGATCGTAGGTATCCATGCTTCAGGAATTTCAATTCCGCTATCTCTATTGATGTTATTAGAATGAAGTCTTATTTGGATAGCCTCTTTGACCCTGCTTGTGTATCGGTGAGGGTCACGATTGATAAACTTGACTTGATTCCATAAAGGAAAGTATATATAGGGGAAACAGGGAGAGCGATGCAAGACAGGATAAAAGAACACGACAGAGACATAAGGCTTGCTCATACACAAAACTCCGCAGTTTCGGAGCACGCAAACGAAACGGGGCATATTCCTTTATGGAATCAAGTCAAGTTTATCGATCGTGACCCTCACCGATACACACGCAGGGTCAAAGAGGCTATCCAAATAAGACTTCATTCTAATAACATCAATAGAGATAGCGGAATTGAAATTCCTGAAGCATGGATACCTACGATCAAAAAGCATAACAGCCGTTCAACTACGAAGCGGACCTATGAGGGAACACCATCTGTTAGTCGGAATAATAATGAGGATCGAAATGCACCAATCACAGCGAACCAACGTGCATAAATAGCGACGTGTAAACAATGGACCTCATCGCCTGATGAAGACTAGCAGTATTGCAGTCGAAACGTCGCGATCAACATCTCAAAGCGATTCTATTGTGAGACAAACGAATAAACGTTCATTACCTAAATTAAAACTCGTCTTAAGTGGTTTCTTCAAGCAGAGAAGTCGTGTTATTATAAGTGTTCGGTTTTGAACAAGAAATATTACATCCAGCCGACTCTATCAGATCGCGTGTTACAATGTTTACCAAGCGCGTGAGAACGACCGCTTCTGATTAGCCAGTCTCTGGTGTCGCGACAACAAGTCAAAACAAGATTGATTTCTTCTCTCTGGAGCCAGAGAGTCACACAAGCGGTGATTCTGCAATTTAACTCAACTTTAAAAGGCGAAGGAACAGAAACAGCCTCGGACCGAAATTGTAGAAGCGATTGCCAGGAAATTGTTGAAGACATGCGGGATTTCGAATGCTCTCGACAGTTCAAAAGACGATCACGTACGCCGACAAAACAACATTCCAGAGCGAGCCGATGAACGCGACGACGAATAGCAAAGAAAAGACGAATAAAAACTTCGTTCTTAACGTTGGTTCATTAAACTAAATGTCCTTTAGGAGCCAACACTTAAATAAAAGGTAATGACCAAGAATGAATTACAAACGCTTGTTAATTTTCGTTTGTTTGCTTGTTGAAGTGTCACGGCATGTAGCGAAAATAACGAAATCTCTGGCTTTACTCGGTTCTATTTGGGATAAATTAAAACGATGATTCAAACGAAAAGAGAAATTTTCTCATTGCAGTGAAAACTTGATGACTAGTGTTTCTGATGTATTGTGTATTATATTAAACGACAGTCAACTGCAGTATTTATTGTAACAAAACGGAACGCATTTTATATTTTTGTAAAACTTGCGGTGTTGATCGCTTTGGCACGACATGATTTAGTCAGTCTTCCTTGTATTTAAATTTTACATGTAGCAATGTTAGGCCATTGAAAGAACAATCAACTATGGACAAAAGAAAACACAATAAGCTAGCTCATACATACTAATGAGCATACACGTATACTGTTATATGCAGATTCGCAGACGCATATACGCAGATACGCATACGCGTGTATACGCAAAAGCATACGCGTTTTTCGCGTATGTTTTGGGACGCTTATTTCTGAGCGGTACTGTATAGCCAGGATAATACATGGTTACGTGGAGATATGAAATTTATCTTGAGTGTGCAAATCAATATGTCACGTGTGAGCGCAGCGAATGAGTGAGATATCGATTTGAACACGAGAAGATCAATTTCATATCTCCAAGCAACCATTTATTATTCTGTTTATTATGTAAACCTACTAATAACAAGGTTTTTGACGATTTTCCGAAGATTTCCAATGATTTTCAAAATGTTGTCCGAAGATCGTAAGAATGTTTTCGAACATTTTCCGAAAATTTCCGAAGATTTCCGAAGATAACCGAAGATTGCCGAGGAAGATCGGAAGATGTTTCGACTTAATATCGTTAAACTTTGGCTCAATGAGCATTGAACATGGCAAACTCTTCGAGCTGATTGGTCAAAAATGATATCACACATGCGTGGATATCATTTTTGATACAATTTTTATTGATTTGCTACCACTCACTAATTAAAAGCACTGCAGTTTATATAATAAAGTAGTTTTGTACAGAACACTGAAAAGGGCTGTTCATTCTTTGATTCCATTCTTGAAAAAGTCAAACTGAAACCCTGCTCAAAACTTGAATGTTTATGGGATTTCAGTATGTCTTATGTCACAAAACAGGCACATGGCGTTTCATTCTAAATTGCATTTTTTGGCTATTTTGTCAACTGTCAAATATCACACATGGCATTTTTTCGACTGAATTTATTCAGGAGTTTAGTAGCTAGCCCAATGGCACTTGTCGGTTGGTCGGTCGGTCGGTCGGTCCATCATCTGTAAATATCTCGTTGCAACTCCGCTGACCAGTAAATAACTAGAAAAAAGAGTGTAGCAAGGCGGCCGTATAAAGGCGGCCTTTTAAATTTAAAGGGGTTTACAAGAAAAACAAGAAGCAAAGAAATAAAATATGGCTGACTATTATGTGTGGAAAGTATTCGACCGCCGAAAAAGTGGAAATTGAGAGCCACAAAAGCGATGTAATGATCAATCTCTTTCGTATATATCTGTCGAGCTAGCGTCGTACATGTAGGAGCATTCGAAAACTAAATCGGGTTTCACATAAGCTTCATTAACGATGGATCTATCTAGAAACCAGAGCATTGGCTAAAATCAAGTGGGTGGCTGCTTGTTCGCAAGAAAAGGAAAAGCTTTTCAGATGAAACAGCACAATTTATACATTTGTACCTGAATCAGTCTATATGTTCTGATATATTTATTTACAGTGTTATTACTTAACGGCTTACAAGTAAATTATTCTGCAATGCATACCTATGGAGTGATATAATAAACAAACCATTTTAGTGCTTCGGGTTAAAAAAAGAAAAAAAAAGAAAAAAACTGTCTCCTCTGGGATTCGAACTCGCAACCTCTCGCTTCCCAGTAAGATGCCTACACGGGTGTGCTATTCAGACATACTGAGTCACGTAGGACGAAAATATCTTATTAGACATTCCGCCGTTTATCTGTTACCATGTGCATCAAAGAAATGTTTGAATCACCTGCTCATACATGTATATTTTCAAGGAATGAAAACTAAACTTTTAAACTTGGCAAAAAATTCAGTCGTGGCTCAAAGAGCTCTTTTCCCTCATTCTATTTACTGCCAAATTGTATTAAGTAATAAAATCATAATATTATAATTTTATTCAACTCCTCATTTCGATTTAATTAATAGACAAGTTTAATATTCAAACTGTAACTTGATTCAAAACTCAAATCTTGATTAGATTAAGGAAACATTGTTCCTTGTCATGTTTCCTAGGTGGCTAAATTAGCGGGAAGCAAGGAAAATGTTTTGCTGCCCAAGTGGCTAAACTAGGAAACAATGTTCCGGGAACAAGCTGTCACACATGCGCATGAACTAGTCGACATTGTTTCCAGGGTGGCTAAACTGGGCAACATATGTTTCGGAAGCAAAATTTGTGTCCGGGAAGCAAAAATGTTTTTGACTTGATCGAGGCAAAAACATTTTTTGTTTCCGAGAAGCAAAATTTGTTTCCGCAACATGTTTCCCACGTGCCTAAACTGGGAAACAGTTGTGTCCACAACAATGTTTCTGTAACAATGTTTCCCAGTTTAGCCAGGCCTTTAATGTCTGACTCATGACCCACAAGATATGGTGAGAATTTGAAATAACCCTTATTTAAAATTGAAAACTTGATCAACAACACCAATTTACAAATAATTTTCTACTTAGCCCTACATGTACATGTACGTGTTAGAACAGTGTAAAATTAATGTTATCCATTTTAATGTTTGTTCTTCTCCCAATAGGGTGCCAGTTCGACCTGTTGTTAATTCAAGACCTCTTGATGATGATCTCGAAACAGAAGCCGCAGTTCTTGCAAACTTTGACTTTCTTCAGAATGACGTAGAAGACGAGGAAGACAATGATGATGAGTTAGATGACGGTGGAAGTGCTGATGACGAATCTGAGGACAGAGATGACATGAGACTTGGAAGAAGAATGGGCAAGAGGGGAAAACCAGGTAGGTTAAGTAAATCAATAAATTAATTACTGTCAAACCTGCTGAAAGAAGGCACCTTTGGGACCAGAAAAGTGTCAACTTGGGAGAAATATTGATGTTAAAAATGTTGTGTTTGTATGTGGCTGGGGCCATGAACACATGTCCAGCTGGAAACAAACTCAGGGCTGCAAATAATTTTTTTCACTTGAAAGGACATAATTTATGCCCTACTACCACACCATCTTGGTCGGACATAACAAAATAAAGGTCAGACATTTTTTATTCATCGTTGCCATAGAATGATTTATGATAAAAAAATTGACCGGACATTATGTCCGACTACACTTGGGATTTCGTCAGACATGAGCAACTTTTGGTCGGCCAATGTCTGATGATCGACTGTTATTTGCAGCCCTGAAAACTGCACAACCCCAATCTCACATCATGGCACATGTATGGTCCACTCATCAGCTGCCGCTGACCAGCATTGGCTCGACTTTAACTTAGCCTAAATTACATTTAGCCACATTAAACGCTTACTCATTGTGCCTTCCCTGCTCCTCAATAATGTGTTGGTTGAATACAATATATTTTGAGAATATTGTTTTCTAAATTAAACTTAAGCACACACTTGAGATTCCAGTGGGGGCTAGTGACAGCCCACATTTTGGAGTTGTCTCACATACAGTGTACAGTGTACAGTAGTATTCATGATGTACATGTACTCTCAGTGGCTTATCAGACCTCACCCCCTTACTGAAATCCACTTAGTATTGACAGAGGTCATGTCTATTCTTTGGCTGTATTTAATACTTCTCCAGTGAATGATAAGTAAATGAAAATGTTTCTTTTGTTGCTTTTGTGAAGAGTTGAATAAAGATGCCGTTGAAGAAATGCTCACTGCAGATGACGACGAGACAGCTGATGCTCTTGCTGAATTTGATTTTGTAATGGGTGAAGACTCTGGCTCGGAAACTGACGTTACAGTGATTGAAGTTGAGGACAATGACGAGATGTTAGAAAACGTGGATATTGCCATGCCAGAGGAACCAGATTATCCTGTGACACAAGGTATGAAATTTTGATACACTGTACTGGTATCTATTTTGGGGGGAAGGGCGACAGAATTATTTCCTTACAATGGCAGCTAGTTGTTTAAAAATTGTGTAATTGTACATGTAGTCCAGTAAACTTATGTTCCTTATGTTCAAGGAATTTCCGAAAAGATTTGTCGCATCTTAAGGCAACAACAGGTTAACGTCGCCTACAAACCGTCAAATACTGTCCACAATTTGTTTCCAAGCCCAAAGGCTCAAAATGATGATGTCCGCCCAAAATCTGGCATAGTGTACACAGAATTGGATCTTGTCGTTGTTGTACAATTACACTGTCATGACATAATTGAAAAGCATTGTAATTTGTATCAAACCCATTACAACAACTACCCCGTTAATTAAAAACACTTCATGGCCAAAGTTTTTTGGCCTGTCAGTGGCCGTTTCACTGTACATGAAGTACTGGTTTGGATGTGGAGGGGGTACATGTATTCAGTAGGTACATGTATACGTGTAATATTATTCTAAAATAAATAAAAGGCAAGTATGAGAAATAAAGTATCTGTTAGTTATCAGTGATGTAAGAAATTGATTCTAAGATTTCTTTCAATTAATTTTTTATGCTTTTTGTATTTTTTATTCCTTATAGACACCAGCGATGGACCCAGTGCCCAGGTGTGTGATTTGTTGATTTCAGTTTTGTCCTCATGGCAATGAATTCATTGGGACAAACCAAAGTTCTGATTTGAACTTGTCACATAATTATGGCTTTTGTGACGTACTGCATGCTTCATGCAAAAAAACATGTACAATTTTTGTCATATAATGTGGCCTCACCTACAACCAGAACAAAGAAAAATACCAAATTGTACCAAGGGTAAAATTGAACGACAATGTTGTTCTGAGAATTAATACCATCTCTTCTAGATGTCATATTTTTCTCCTGGTTGACAGACTGTGTATTGATATTGTCAGTAAAAAAAAACTGCAAGTTTACATATATTAAGATAATTTCTGTTGATCAATCTTGACATTAATTTTAGGGGTCATAAATCAACTTCGTTAAATTCTTATAGTTGTTACACATATTTCCAATGAAAATGCTGTGTGCTTACATAATTTTAACATCATATTGTGTTGCTTGCTACTTGTGTTTTAGAATGAGTGGGGAGTTGATTCAAACTTGCTGGCCAAGTTAAAAGAGCAGTACAAGAAGGAGAGAAAAACCAAAAAGAGCCAAAAAAGTTAGCAGAAGTTTATTTATTTGTAAAAACATTAGCTTGAGTTCATACAAGTTTCTCTTTGCACACTCAATCATTCTTCCATGACAGCTCTATAGAGACAACTGAGATTCGGTTATCAGTAAAGAATTTTTTGGGTCAAATGCTGGAATTGCCTGGGACAGGGTAAAAACAGAGCAGCTTTTTTATGCTAGAACGATTGAAAACATTAAACTCTTCAACAGAAGATGAGCTTGGGGAAGGTGCCTGGAAAGATGGTGACGCCACAAGCAAAAGAGCCGAGTGCGTAGGGTAACCATGACAACCCTGTGAGGGGCAACCACCAGGCACTGTCACACTGTAAAACAGTGGAACAATGATTCTTACCTCAGACTTACCATAAAAGAGGGAGGTAGGGCATGGAGAGAAATCGCCGAGCCTGGTCGAATAGCGGGATGCACATGAAATGATTTGACCTCAAAAGCCACTTGAGCTGTTAACCACATGAACCCCCTGCAGCACCCCTGGCCACTCTGCATGCCTGCCTTAAGGGGCTGAACAGCATTGTTTTGTGTTTAATTTAGCCTAAATTCCATTTAGCACCATAAAAATGTGATGGAGTTTTTTGGTGTGTTTTTTTTTTTTTTCCTTTTCTACATTCTCTTTCCTAACATTAGTACATTTCTTTCAACACAGGACCACCACGGTCAGCTTTACAGGCCATGCTTGCAAACCTAGAGGGGGAAGACGAAATGCCGCCATCTGCACCTGCCCCTAACATCATAAACGTCCCTCCACCTGTCAGACTGAGTGGATCTCGTGCCACTTCCGAGATCCCACCCATAGCAAGCGTGTCTGTACCTAGTAATGCAGCTGCCGGTGGCAAAGGAGCTGCAGCCACTCCCATCGCCACACCAGATGAACCATTTGAGAGCGCCCTTGGTCTTGGTGAATTGGCAAGTCTTACAGTTACCAATGAAGCGGAAGCTCTCTCTTATGAAGTAAGTGTTCCAGATAGTCAAGAAAGACAAACACAGAATTTAAATTGAAAACCAGTGTGAGACTTGAAGCCTGACTTTGTTCAGACTTTCTTTGCAACTGCTGTAGTTCAGTAGTAGATTATTTGCAGTGTATCGTAGAGGTCAATCCATAATAGCTTTAAATCCTATTGAATCCTGTGTATTTTTTCGCACTTTCTTTTCCTTCAATTGTTTGCAAAGCTACATAATTGGAAAGATATCTTTCTTGGTAAAACTTAACTTTGCTCCAATAACTAACTTGACATTTGTTTCATTAGGTGAACACAAAGGAAGAGTTTAGAAAAACGTGGAGCCCAAAGTTCACATTAAGAAGGTATTTGCATGAGTTCCTTTCATCTTTTTTTTGTTACGAAAATTGTCTGAGTGTTGCTTGTTTAGAAACATCCAGAACTCGACAAGAGAACTGACTGAATTCAGTTGTCACTCAAACCATTCTGGAACGTTTTACATGTAGCATATGTTTCAAAACGTCTTGTAGAAAGTAAGTGTAGTAAGCTACTATAATTATACAGATCTCTATTGTGTAATGCAACTATAATTAGTCATTTGGAGAATATTTTAGACCAGGTTTGTATATAAGAGCAAGACTTTCATTTGCACATGAGAAAAGAAGTGAAGTGTTGTAACTTGAGGAGTTTATGTCTTGTAATGAAACTTTTTGTTGCTGTTCAATCAAATTTAGTTCTGTGAACAACCAACCTGCTCTTCAGCGATACGCGCAACAGTTCCTTTTATGTTTAATTTGCCACATGTACTTCAAATGTTAATCATATTGTTTTTCTTTTGTTGTATTTTTTTAGTCATTTTGATAGCATCAGATCATTGTACTTTCACCCCACTGAATCAGCTCTCATAACAGCCTCAGAAGATCACTCACTTAAATTATGGAATCTTCAGAAGACTGTACCGCAGAAAAAGTAAGTACCCTGAAATCAACTGTCAACCTGACAAAATGTTTGGTATAACCTGGACTAGATTCCAATCAGAAGAAATAGTAATACTCCTTGTCACTTCATGCTAATGAAACCAGGATAAGTCAAGCAATGTGGGCGACTTTGGCCCAACTGTAGACTAACCCTTTTTTCTGTTGGCTCTGAAAGATTTGACTGTAAACCACAACTACATTTCACTGTATTTGGGTTTTGGTAGAGTATGTCTGTACAGTCAAAGATCCCAGGTCGTGTCGCTTACATTGCATGTTGCTGTTCTTTTTCCTTCAGGAGCAATATATTAGATGTGGAACCAATTTACACCTTCAGAGGTCACAGGTAGGTTAGAGTTATGTACATGTAATTTATCTCTCGTGGATGCCATGTTTTTGCTGGCTTGAAAAAGCAAATGTGTTAAAATCATTACTGTACTAGCCTTTTCAGCTCGTACTGTATGGGGAAATAAAACTTGTTTTTATTTCACGAGTTAATAGACCTTGCCTTTGAAATACATGCAGATATAATATCTTTCTAACAGTGCAAAAGTCACACAAAACTTTGCTCCAGACACATACAGTACTGGTTACTTAACATTTACCCAGAAAATTCTGGAAATTTCGGTTGGCATTTAAATGGTAAGACTATTTTGTTTTGCCCGACTGGAAAATTTCCAAAAGAAACGGAAAGTCTTGAAAAGTAGTGCAGAATTCCCGACCAGAATTTCCAAGCAAAAATCTGTGTACCATTTTCTTTTATCTACCAGTTCCAGCCCTTTCGCCAGTTTTGACTCGGTACAGCCCTACCTATTTCAGTTCCAGGCGCTCTGAGTAAATTCCGGTACCTGTAAATATATCACTCTAAATTTTATACAGAATTTCCCTTCAGGGTTTTTTCTCACCATTTTCCCAAACTGTAAAGCTACTGCTTTCCCCCTGTAAATGGCAATCAACCACCAACTTAAGAAATTGGGAAATGGCATATCCCAAGTTTAAACCCAACTTTTCATCAATGCATTTGTTGGCCATCACCTACACTAAGATTAAATTCCACTATACTATACACTGTAATTTTAGTTAATTTACTCTCTTCGTTCCCCAGTGCTCCTGTCCTCTCAGTTGTGATCAACTCCACCAGTGAAATGTGTTTTAGTGGTAGTGCTGACTCAACAATCATCTGCTGGAGTATTCCATCTCTTGATATAGACCCATATGGTCCCTACAGTAAGTTTTGTATCATTAATATTATTTATTTTTTAATTCTCTCGAGAGTGTGAAACAGCAGGGTTCAGCTGTATTGTTAACAGCTCTTTTCCAAAAGCTAAATTATTTCGCTATGCGCTTTTTACATGAGCGTCTGGCTTGGATAGAGAGGGCAACCTCATCCCGCGCCATGACATTAATAAATTGATTGATTGATTGATTGATTAAGAAAACCACCCAAAAATGACTATAAACCAAGGAAAACTACAATGGCCGAAATGAGGACGGGTTGCCACAAACGTTACGCTAAATTGATTCACGATGTACTATCCCTGGCGGATCTTCTTAATTCATACCAGTTAAGTAGGCTTCAATTTAGGAAGAAGGAGAACAACCAGAGCCGTAACTAGCAAGAGGCAAAACGTCTAGATTTCTACCCCTCGTCTACATTTCTACCCAAAATTAAAAATTAAATATGTTTTGTTGGGAAAATAATCCCAATTGAACAAGATTGATTTTTCTCAAGAAATTCGAAAGAAATGCGTCAAGAAAAATGTCTTTGAAAGAGTTTCAGAGCTTCTAGATTTCAAAATTTTCCGGAGGGCCTGCCCCCATAACCCCCTAGCAAGATCTTGCCTCGTCTATGGCAAAGGTCTGGTTACGGCGCTGGAACAACTGAAGTAGAGAAAAGGAAACTTATGTCAACTCTGTACCAACAGAAACTGGAAAAGAATAAGCAGCGGTAAAACAGACAGAATTTTGTCACAATCAAACTGAAGCAAAAACGCAGCTTTCTTTTGAAAATGGCGAGAAACAAAATACAGCTAATGCTAGAGTCGTTAGGTAAAGCAAACAGACCTGTTTCTTTGTGCACTCCATTATTTTCCCGTAAGCGAGAAACGTCTGAGACTCGGCCGAAAAAAATAGGCCAGGCTGGTGACGTAGCTCTACATAGTTCCATGTACTGTCTCTGATTGGTTGTTGCTCAGTTTTGAATTTTCGCGCGCAAGTAACAACCAATCAGAGACAATGCACGGATTTTTGAACGTCATCAGTATGGAATGTTTTGGCCAAACCAAAGACGTTGATCGCGTGAGATCAGAATTAAGCTCAGAAATAGAGAAGTCTACTCACTTAGCAGGGTTTTCATTAAGAATTGTAATAGCAGGAGAATAATGTAAAGTAACCGGAGAATGATTTCTAAAGGTTCCACATCTTAATAAAAAAAATAGGTACAGGCCTTCGAAATTCAGCCGGAGAATTCTACGAAGTAGGGGGAGAATTCTCCGATCTCCGATACCTAATGAACACCCTGACTTAGGATACAGAATCGTTTCATATCGCTTACTGTTCCGCGTGTCTTACTAATTTTTTTTTTCAGATTCGGAAAATCTCAGCGGCATCCTTGTAGCACACACAGATGCAGTGTGGGATCTCGCGGTCCAGACAGGTTCACTGCAGTTACTGTCCGCTTCTGCAGACGGCACCTGTCGGCTTTGGAGTCCAACATTAAAATCACCCCTACTAAATAGCTACATTCCAGAACAAGGCAAGTACAGAATTTTTTTGCAAATGTTGTGGTAGCTGGGCCATAGAACACTACTACTTACCAAACATTTGTACTTGTATTTCAAATAAATGGTGATCTCTCCACCACTTGGCTTTAAGGCTAAGAACGATTTTCGGTTAATGTCGTAAAACCAAAACCAAAACCATAGTTATCACTCTAGTCAATGCAGAGAACATACACAATCCAGTGAACCAATCAAAACTCGAAGCAAATACATGTAGCTGGCACGAAGTGCGGGAAAACGTGTGTGAGCGAGTCGCGATTGATTGAGAAAGTGGCGCGAGATGTTTTAATCCAACCACTAAGCGTAGTAATGCAAAACCAAAGCAAATGCAAATTACTTTCAACGCTCAAGTGAAAATCGCTCTATACTTAGGTTATCAGTGTGGAATTTTTAGGGTCTGTAGGAGCGAAGTAACTCGAAAAGAGAACATTTCACGGTTCTGCGTTAACATATCTTATGTTACATCACTGCATACTTTTTTGCGTCTTGCAGTTCATTGGCAAGCCCTTTGGGCGAGTCAAAGCGCGAATGATGAGTTAAAATATAAAGCGAGACTCTTCTCTTAAATGCCTCATAAAAGATCTTTTGTCTAACGATTTCTTGGCTTGAACCCTTTTTTTGGCGCTTTTACGCCGTCAGAAGAAATAAGAAGTCTCCTAGAGTACAAATATCGTCGGATCTTCGTAGTCGTTTCGCGCGTTGTTTGTACGCCGCCGAGTGGTGTTGGTTAATTATACAATTAAACGAGACTTACCTGTAAGTTGAAGTTTGATTAAGATTCTAGCTTCTCATCAGTCCGGAACGAAGGAGTCACACTGCGTAGTGACGTAGACTGATGACTAATGACAAGATAGAATTAACTAATTTTTGATCTTCCCTCTGCAGAAGGTTATGGTGTTCCCACATCAATCGACTTTATCCGCACGGAGACATCACAGATGGTCGCTTCGTATTCGTCTGCTCAGTGTGTTATTTATGATCTGGAGACGGCAGCACCAGTAGTTACACTCGACAGCGCAAAAACATACAGTAAGTATGCGGATGATTAGCATTACCTTATTATAGGAAATCAACGCCCGTGTTTATTAAAGTATTTGAAATTAACTCGACTTTAATTAACGCGAATTGGAGGGAAACTCGCTCCTCAATAAAAGAAATTAACGCGAAAGAGTCCTGACGTAAATTTTGAAAATGAAGGAAATTAACGCAATTAACACAAGAAAGCGTAGTTTCTGGCCGAAATCATAAGAAGATGATGTGTCAGATGTCGAACTGTCCTTCTGAAAGCAGGCATGAACTGGAAATATCATAAAAAAAGAATGAAATACAAGCCAATACAGTTTGCAGAAAAGGGAGAATCAAATATACCTGGACAAGATCTAGATTAATGGAAATTAAGGTCGCGAAAATTAACGCTTCACTTAATGTCGCGGAAATTAACACTGACAAAAATTAACGCGAATTTTAAAATTCGCGTAATTTCCTATAATAAAGTAAATATCTTTCACAGTATTTCTAAGCAGATAAGCAACAGTTAATTTTGCATATTCGTCGTGTGGAAGAAAACAAGTTCCGTGTTTGTCGGATCTGCGTTGACTCTCACGAAGAGTTTCCGATTCTCATCATCCAATTAAATAATAGCACGGACACGCACGAGTACTCCGAAAATTATCACTTCAGTATGACGCAAAGATGACACGTCATGTTGCTTAGTAACGTCGGGGGCGAAAACCGCGGGCTCATTTAACTTTTGGAGCCGTTTATTCGCCAGTAAACTGGTAAATGCACTGGCAAGTCCGTTAGCTGCAGAGAACTCCTTAAAATACGCCGCCATCAAACAAGAAGTTCCAGTATAAAGTGACTGGGATATATATACATCTGTGGAGTACTCATCATTTCTGAAGGTGTTCTCGAAATTGTTCACAAGACCACATATTTTTGCCTTTCAGATAATTCACCGTCAACTCAAATAAACAAAGTAGTTAGCCACCCCACCCTCCCCCTCACAGTCACAGCTCACGAGGACAGACATATACGCTTCTTCGACAACAACACAGGTGAGATCCGTGAAAATCCTGTAATCTTATTGGTTATCTGTAAATGAATTACGTCTTAAGCAGCTGCAATGTTCAAAATCGCGTTTCCTTCAAGGAACTGTGTCCCGGCTACGTTTATTCTATTTTATTAAGATTTGCCAAATACTCCCTTTGGAACTTAGTCTTAACGAAGGAAACACTTCTGTGGATCTAAATGACTAACCCATAGCTTCATTTCAAACCAACATGTCTCCTGGGCGTTATAATTAAAAGTTACATGCAAAATAGATCGATTCTGAAAACTTTTGCAGCCTAACAGTTTCCCAATACAATAACACAATCCATTTCAATTTTCTGGAATTTTTGTCCATCCGTACCTTGTCCAGTATTTGCTGTGTTATCGAAATGTTCCTTCACTTTTTAAGTAGATATTTTTATATTTTTACTCAATCTGATTGCCATTTTGATAAGTCTTCATTTGGCTAAAATCCGTGACACAGTTCCTTTGTGGAAGGTAATTTACTGTTCAGAAGTGGCTTGTTGCTTTCCTAGAGATCGTGTAGCGACTGCTATGTATTTTGTGAATTGTAACTTGATTTATTTAATTTGAATTTTGTTAGAAACAATTTATCAGTAATATACTAAACTGCCAGTATCACACAAAGTGCTCGAACGCTTATTTAATTTGCCCACACAAAGCGAGCAGTTGTGTAATATATCAAACACGAGAGAGAGTGTTTTATGACATTTCCAGTCACCGAGCAGAGAGCTGAAAATACGGCGCGCAGCGGAGTATTTTTGTCGAGCTTAAAGGTGTTTGAAAACGTGATAACAACAGCGTTGCCACAGGTCAGGAAATGGTCAGGGAAAAATAAAATTCTTAAAGGTCAGGGAAAAGTCAGGGGATTTAATTTTGAGTCCGGAAAAATTTACATTTTGAAGAAAAGTCTGGGAAAATTGGAATACCGCTGAATTTGTACAATTGATGGCTGGAAGAAACATTTCAGGTTAGTCACAATGTGATCTCAGGGATGTTTATTTTTTTGGAAGCAGAAGCTGGAGGCCGCTTCTTTATCTGACATTTTGATTTTTTTAGTCAGGGAAATTTTATTTTTATCAAGGAAAAGTCAAGGAATTTTGAAAACTGATGTTAGTGGCAACCATGGGCAAGATATATCAAACACTCTCTTGTGCTTGATATATCTTCTCAAACAAAGCTAAAACTATAGAGTAAACGGGCAATAAAATGGGGAATATCTATTCTTAAGATCATGTTTGGAAACCAACGTCACCGTTGATATACTTTGTTTTTATTGGATGAATTATTAATGAATTTGATAATTACGATTTCCCGCCACGAACGCGGCTGCACCAGTATTTTCCCGCCATTCTGCAGGTGTGTGGTTTGCTTTCGGCTTGGGTCAAAATTGTACCACTAGTATTTTCTGCCATCGTTTTTCCACATTTACCTTCTTTAAACGATTGATATGTTCGTTTTCGTGTTCTTTGCTGAAAGATGATAACTATATAAGTGTTTTCTCGCTGGCCTTCTGTGTAGGCGGTAGAAATTTCCCTTTTTGACAAAAGAATAAAGACCGATCCTATTCTGTCTTTTTTGTTTTTCTGTAAACCCACGGTTTAGAGAGTATAAATGAGCATACAGTTAGTGAATTATTTTCTTTCAGTTCATCAGAGCAGAAATTTTCAGTTTTAAAACGTTTAAACGAAGAAATGACGAAATAACCTTTTAATCAGCTTGCCAGGAAATTGCTTGCTTTGCTTCGCCAAATTGCTTCCTTTGTTGTGCTAAATTGCTTGTTTTATTCCGCCTAATTGCTTGCTTTAATGTGCTAATTCATTGTGTGTCTGATAAACGCGGTTACGTGTGCCGTTCGGAAATTGCCGCAGTTTGAACAATAGTAGTGACTTAAGAAATTAGGAAAAATAAACTTCAAAAATAGCGTGTTGGTAATTTGACATGCAACAAAAACTTTTGGTTGGATTCTCTTCTTTACCATTTCGCAGCACTGAATATACGCCAGAATTTTACGAGACCTTTGAAAGACTGTTTTTATGTTTTTAATTACTCATTTACACCTACATATATTTAAAAATTCAATTGACATCACGCTAATAAAAGGCGAAGTAATTATAGCGTCAATAACTCAGGATAGCGGTGAATGCGATCTTTTAAAATACAATTAGTTTTCCGAAGCCGCCTCAAAAGTATGAAATTTGTTTCAGTTGTCCAAAAAGGAAACTCTGAAAATTTTTAGCAGTTTTCATGGTAGGAGTTGCTTTCGTTGAGGTTACGAGCTTTCACCTTGTTGATTTGTTATTAAATGTTGTATGTTAAATACAGATTTTATAGTTGGGCAGTGGTACAATGCACACCTGATGTTGAAAAATCTATTTAACCATGTAGTTGTGATGTAAATTTTGTCAATTTTTCAGTCGTACCAACAGTATTTTCTCGGCGATTTGTCGGCCCGATTTGGCCCAGATTTGGTAAGAAAATGAGTGCACATTTACAAATCGGCCCGATTTCTTAAAAATCTGTTGCAGTGTCACAGTTTTTAGAAATCGGGACGATTTTCATCCTTTCTATTTAATAGGCAAAGAAAAGCCGGCCGACGGATCGCAGCGTGTAAATTTGCTTGGAACAAATCGGGCTGGCAAATCGTAACGTGTAAACCGGCCTTTAAGCGGTTTGAAAAATCCCTGGAAAAGTTTGAAAAGCTTCGTGTAAGCATAAATTAGTGGTATTTAAATTTGATTTCTTTTAAGGATTATGCAACGCGTCATAGAGAAAGTGCTTGCGTCTTCCTTTTTGAATGGTAACGGATGACGATCATCAAAGGGGAACTTCTTTCCTGGCAATTGAAAGGATTGTTTGCTTTGAGGAAATGACGTTTTTTTTTTATTTCACAAGCAGAAGAACTCTCGGAAACACGAAAACAGTAGTAATGTACTACACTCTGAGGCAAATTTGCCTTAGAGATGTAGTACATCACTACTTCCAGTGCTGGATACAAAATATGGGCCAAAAATGGATTCAAATATTGGAATCAAATATTAGAATCAAAAACTGAAATTCAAACCCTAAAAAACCAAGCCTGTAAAACCAAGCCTGAAAAACCAACCCTAACTCAACCCTAGGTTCAAAATAAAAAAAAACTTCTTATACTCTTTTTCAAAATTTTGGATACAGTGCTTTTAAACAAGCCGAGTTTTTATGCTGTTGTTATTATCATGGTAAATCTCTTGTACTGAATATCTGTTGTGAATTATCTTCTAAAACGATTATGATTTTTGTTATTTTTGAATTCATTTTTTCTTTTTCAAGGTCGGATAATACACTGTTTAAATCATTGTAAATGTTACATAGGTATTTACTTGTTTCATTTTCTTCATTTAATAATTTTGTTAATGGCTTGCAATGTCCATCTTGTTTTAGTTTTTTTTCTAAATATACTAAAGTGTCTAGATTTTCATATACCAAATCTCCGAGTTTTGATAATTCTTTTAATGTTACGATATACTTCAGTGTGTTTATTGCGTCATCAGACATATTTTTGAATGTATCTGCTTTGAAACATATTTTCTTTAAATTTTCCATGTTTATTTTCATGTTGGTCATTTATCTATATATATAGTGTATGTTTTTATTTTTATGCGTTTTTTCATGAATCTCTTATACTCTTTTTTAAAAATCTTGCATCTTAGTGCGTTTAAAACAAACCTCGTTGACATAATGAAAATCAAAACCTAGGATAAACAGATGAGTTTGTCTTTAATATCCATAAGGATATGTTTCTATACAGCATAACAGCCCTGATCCTAATACCTATGATCTATTGTCAGTATCCATGTCATGGATAATGCTATTGTTGATATGTTTTTGTGTTAAAAGATGTCTCCATTTACCTGCCAATCTGTAGTCATATCCATTACATATATCACATATCCATGATTTATACCGCATGTAACGAGTCTTGCTTCTCCTAATAGCATCCTGTCTATCTTTTTCACAAAAATATCTTTGAAATCTAACCATTTATACAAATACTTTATATATTTTTATTTTCTTATGTGATGTTTTATAGTGCGTTTAAATTTGTTGTAAATCCTTGAATGGAATCCAACTATTGAAATCATTACTATAACCCTTCCATTTGACTAAAGCTTGTTTCTTCTTATAATCCCTCCGAATGACTTTATCAATTCTGAATACATCCTGTTTTGCTTTTAATAATTCAGGTTCATAAAAGCTACCTTGTATTTCCTCATTTCTGAGGTCTTTCAATTTGTATGTAATGGGATTAGTATGTTGGATCTTAGTAATTACGAACATTTCTTCACTCCAATTCGGTGTATAACCCTTATCGAAAACAATTCGTTTATACTTAGATATTCGGACCTTGTCACCAACCTTAAATTTTGGTTTAGCTGATAATGGCTCCATATCACCGTATAGGTTAAAGTATACAGTTCCTTCATTCTTTTTCTTTGAAGCTTCTATGGGTGTCATTTTGATAGAGCTATGTTTTGTATTATTATATTCTTTTACTATTTTTGGAAGTATTTCAAGATACTGTGTATTACCTTGAATAGTAAACTGTTTGTACATTTTATTTTTCAAAGTTCTATTAAATCTCTCAATAACAACAGCTTTACCTTCATTAAAAGTGGAATACATGTTAATATCATTTTGCTTTAGCCATTCCTTGAATGTTTTGTTATAAAATTCAGATCCCTTATCGACCCAGAGATATTCAGGTTTACGCTTGTCATTAATGACAATATTGTTGAAAGCGTTAGTTATTGATGCACCTTTCTTATCTTTCAATTGTATAGCCCAAGCGAATTTACTGAATACGTCAATTATTGTCAATAGATATTTATAACCTTTATTCCATTTTGAAAGTTTATCCATAAAAACTAAATCAGCAGACCATATCTCGTCAATTCCATTTGATATTACTCTTCTAGTTTTAAATTTTCGTCTGATTGGTTTATGTAACTCATCGGCTAATTGTTGAGACCAATCATTTTTACTCAACGCCGTTTTCCGTTTTTTGGCTTTTTAACACCGAGCCCTATTTTAGCCTTGGTTGCAATTACATTACGAGCGACAGTATGACCCCATTGACGTTGAGAATAAGGGGTAGAGTCGAGCTCTTGGATCATTTTTTGGTCAGCTTTATGCTTGCAACTTAGTTGTTTAGATTTTGCTTTATTTCCACAAACGCTGTATGCAATATCATGCCTCATCGCTATTTCATCCGTTCTGCCTGTCGGTTTTTGAAATATTTGAAGTATTTCACCTGTATTTGGATCATATTTCACTTGTTTTTCGAGAGGATTATAAGGACCCAAAAAGGCATAGCCATGGGGTACCCAGCCGGCTTTTGGTTTTGGCAATTTCCCAATCAATTTATGTATATCAAGAGCGCCTCCTTTAATGAATTTGCTTTTTTTCTTCCTGCATATTTGACAAACTGATTTTTCCATAAGCCGACCATTTTTAGCTTTTACCTTTTTAGAGTTTAATGATTTGGTTTGTTTTTTACACGATAGACAATACGATTGGCACATTATATATATTGATTAGATATTTAATCGCAATAATGATTTATCCATTTTCCATTTTTATACTCACTGAAATTGCATTTTGGGTCGAGATTTTCATTTTTATATGCACCAGCGGGCTTCCAAAAATTAGATGTCTGAATCCCGCTTTTTTTATTAAATATACCTTTAGCAAAGTCACCGCGCTAATATTTTTTAAATAGATCTTTATCAGCTCCCGTAACTGACATGATACCCGATGCTAAGTCTTGAGCCTGTTGAAAAAATGGAATTTTATCACCAATCTTTTTATTGATCGTTTCACCAACTCCTAGTCCCTTTGTCTTTTTATTATCGCTTACAAAACGGGTTTTAGTGATCCCGCATTCGACGCATGTGCATTTCATCATAGTTCGACCATTTTTGGTTTTAACAAATCGTGCACTTCCTGAAACGCATTCAGTCTGTTTCTTTTGTTTCACGCAATACGACTTCATATATAATATGTTTACATATTTTTGAAATAATTGCTTATAAAACGTTCATTGTACATTGTGTCAGTCATTGATAATTGCATTAATATATCATGATACTCTCTATCATAAACCAATGCTTGATGCAAGAAATAAATACAATAATAGCCACAAAGTACTGATTTGATATTCTGATATTGTGTGTTATTATACAAAACTTGTTTTATCCCATCTTGTTCAGCCCGTTGTTTAAATTCATCGGTATATGGCATGCCAAATGAATCGAAGTACCACAATATGTCTTTTTTAACACTAGGAACACAGGCAACCCAGTGGCTACCAACACCTTCATAGCTGTCTAAATTAATGATACACGGGCTATGTGTTTTAGGCATGTGTTGGTCTCTGCTGTATATCCCTGTGATATTAATTTCTAAATACTTACACCATCTCAGGAGATCAATATTACTCAGAGGCTTTTTGACAAATGCAGGCTTTCTTACTTTCTTTTCGGTTTTAAGATTTTTTTTTTTTGGAAGCACTAATCCACCTGTTCTAAGAAATTTATCATATTCACCCCATGATCCTATTACTGGAGGAGATCTGTAAGATAATACATCTTTCTTACTTGGTAGTTTAATTTTACCACCGTTTTTTGATCTGTGTTTCCTAATGATTTGTGGTGAATAATAAGGGTATTCTATTTGCATTCCTGTCCCTCCTTGAGGGGGAGTGACTTGAATTCCTTTTCCAATTACCTTTCGCATTTTACTTATTTGTGTTTTAGATAAACTCAATGTAATGCCTTTACCCTCACTTTTTACTTTATTATACCGTGTTATTTGTCTTTCTGTAAGGTATAACTTAGTATTACCATTCTTTTTGATCTGATGCTTATCAATCAATAAACTCACTTCACTTGAATTTTTGATTGCTCTGGCTAGCTTTTTCATTTGGCCTTCTGTTAAAGGAATATATGTTGAAATATATTTTGTGCTCATAGTCTTGCTCTATATATAATAGTGTTAGATTAAATATTACATAAAGATAAGTTCATTCCCAATTTTGTCAATTACAATTTTTTCTTCATAAAGAACTACAGCGTATATCATATAATCGTCAGTAGCTTGTACATTCAATCTGTAATGAAACAATAACTGTTTTGGATCATCAGTAACCGATTCCTTATGATTTCTTAAATCGAAATAGATAACAGGAAATAATTCAGAATAATTTTGTAAATTTAACTGAGTTCCTGTATTGTAGTCGTTGGTTCTGAATGCATATTCTTGAATGTCATTATATAATCTTGGTTTAAAATCACAATCATACTCTAGTTCTGGAGTAAAATATGAATTCCCAAGTTGCAATCGACAGGTAGATAGTGTACATGCATTATCACCCGCATTTATTTTAAAAGTATCAAAAATAAAGGGATTTTCTAATTCATTATTTGACTTGTTTCTTTGCAGATATACAAAAACATGTTTTGCATTTTTAATAGCTGGTGTAATTTGATATATCCCAGAAATAGCAGTTGTTGGTGATGAATGTTTAATAAATTCTCTTAAATATGTCCATTTTGTTGCTGTTAAAAAACTACTATTCACTAATTTTTGTCCTGCTGATGTAAAGTTCAAACGTGGTAACCATAACTGAAAATCTAGAACCACATATCGTGTTTCAGCACCCCCAACTCTGAAAATAAATTCTCTATCATCATTTAGTGTTATGTTTAGTTCGATTTGCATAGGTGGTATCATTTTATCTCGTAGTTCTTGAAAAATGGAAAACCTATTCAACGGAATACACGCATATACGTCTTTTGATTGTGCGCACAATTCACCTCTTTTAATTGCTCCTACTTTTGGGGCTGTTGTCAAATTGCCCACTAATACAGCTCTATCGTCAAGATACCAATTAAAATTGGTAGCTACTGTACGGCTATAGTCATCAGAAAATTCAAGCAATCCTTTTATGAAACAGATTTTATGCAGGTCATTACCATCGTAAGGTTTTTTACCTCCTGAAGTTATCATAATGTGATTTATAATACTGGTACTATCATTTATCGTTGACGTTAGCACAGGTGTTTGTAGAGCATTGGCATCGATAGCTGTACCATCAGCCTTTTTTTGAAGTTTGTATTTGACGATAAAGTATCCGTTATACCAATCGAACCATGAAGAGCGATCGGTCATATTGAATATATACCCTGTTTTTTCCTGATATAAGCCATTTGCCGGCTGAATAATGGGTGTTTGCAGATTGAATCTGAGATAATCAACTTTTTCAACATTTTCTATGCTTCTGAAACTCATTTATATTATTAGATTAGATAATTTACTTCAATTGTGCTAATCGTTTCAAAATAAGATCCCCAGCTTTTTCACTTCTATTTAACACGGTTTTTAAACTTTTCTTTTGTGCTTTGATTATTGGTGATTTATTGATATCTTTTATCATTTTTTTAGAATATTGTCCGATATTTGATAAATCATTAGTTATTAAACCTGATCCTTTATGGCGATATTGATATAAACCTTTTTTAGGGTTATAAAATTTTGTCCATTCATATACTCGATTCATTTTATATTATTAGTTTAGATTAATTAACCTCTTTGATAATAACATGAAACGCAGTATCGATTTCATTAAGATCAATGGGTCGGTTATAAGAATCTGTAATATATATTCTAATTGAATCAATGCTATTTTTATTAATTGGCGAAAATTTCAATCTTCTTGGTTCAAGAGTGAAAGGAAATGACCTACGAATTCCCTGTGCTATAATACTAAAACAAAATAAAACGTCTCTTGATTCATCTGTCAAGGATCTGTTAGTCAAATCGCAATGAATACATATCATATCAACGCTCCTTGTTAAATCAGGTATTTTGTCACTTATATTACTCCCCGAAGTTAAAATTTTCTTTTCAAAACCCAGAATAAAATTAAAGTCTGATACAGATAGATCTAATTCATAATTTGGCTGTATGGTTATTATTGTTCTAAATAATGATAAATCAAACGTAACTAAAAATGGATAATCATCACCATCTTTACCAGTTGTATTTTTTAAAAAAGTATCAATGTCACTATATGAATACATGCCATCTGGAAAAACGATATCTTTAAAACTTGTATCACTACCTGTTGTTTTTCGATATCTAATCTTATTATTGGTGAATGAAGCCGAAATATTATACCAGCTATACGTCATACTGATTATTTCGTCTAGTGCCATCTCATAATTTTTATTTGGATCTAGGAATAAAGGCTGGTCAAGATAAATTGTAAAATCATGTGCTTTCTGATTATAATTATTGGCTTGTCTTTTCGCCCTGAATGAACTAAGTATCAAATGTTTTTCCATTATATATTTAATTTAGATAAAATAGTTGTTATAAATTTTTTCATATAGACGCTTTGTAATTCTTTTCACTCTTAACAGTTCATCCAATATTGTAACACCTTGGTTTTTTAATTCATAACTCGTATTTCCAGCGGATATGCTTCCACAAATTATATCCAATTTTTCAATAAGTTTTTCAGGGTCTCTGTAATAAATAGCCTTATAATTATGGGCTAGACCACTGCCTTCCCACTCATCTTCTTCTCTATCAGAATCAGGCGCTGTGTCCCTCCTCATACCCTCTATCTTATCATATAATGATTTTTCTATAGCTGGTTTTTTCTTATATTTAGTTTTACGGGGGGTCTTTTTTAATTTTTTTGATTTTTCCTGTAAATCCGAAGCTGAGAAAGGAACTTTTTTGTATTCCATCCTTTGCTTTTTTTGACTAGTAAGTAATATCTGATTTTCAATTCTATCAATTTGTTTTGTAAAATCTAAAGATTTTCTCAACAGATCATCATATGATTCTCCTTCATACTTGCCAGATTTGATAAAAGCTTCGCCACTCTTTTTTAGTTTACCTAACAAAACGTTGA
>NC_135770.1:9967887-10030387 GCF_052425735.1 Oculina patagonica
TCGTGTGTGACCGACATTTCCCAAGGTAAATTTACCGCGGTGTTTTTCCCTGGATACATAAAAAAGAACAAACGAATTGCCCATGAAAGTTACCATGGATACTATCCATGAAATATTATAAAATTTAAAAACGATCTTTGACTTAAAAACTTTAAAAATACAAGCTTTCGGCTGTTTGAACTACAGCCTTCCACGGGTAAAATGTAAAGACGATTGCCAGGAGCCGAAAATTTTGTTGAGGAACCCCAAAAGCAAGTGTTATCGGCCGCTTGCCATCTTGCCATCATCTTGCCATCATCAATATTTTCACTATCCATGAAGTTACCGAGGTAAAGAGGTAGGTTTTTCAAGTACCCCAAGATAAAATTACCGAATGCGAGGCAAACTCAAAGATAAGCAAATAAAATAAACAGAGAAATTTATAATTAAATAAATGATGGCGCGAGATTAAGATTTCCGGAGGTCAACTAAAAAAAATTGATTGATAAACTCTTATCAGTGGAGTGCCCGGAAACATGCACGCTAACTTTCATTTTTCGGTATTCACGCTTATTATTACCATTTGGACTGTAGAACATTTTCAATTCTCACCAATCAAACAAACTAAATGTAAAACCAATGGAATGAATTTAAGTTTGGTGACAAACTAATGAACAGGATCGGAGATGACATTTCTTTTACATATTATCTCCCGAAATTATCGGAAAGGTATGGCCATAATGGAAAACCTTCAATGATCTTCATTGCCTTGCTGTGTGTTCAGATTACATGCCCAAGATAATAAAATAAATGAAGAATTTTCTTTCGCCAGCTTTTCTTTTTTTTCAGTAAAGCGTTGCGTGAGACGGCTAAATGAAGGTCCCGCTCCTTGTATTCTTGGGTTTTTAAAAGGTGACTACCAACAGCGCTCTCTGTACTGAGACCCTCCCATCCTTTCGTACAGAAAAGGGAAGTCGCTAAAGGATATACTCGTTAGAGCAAAACTTTGAAAGTCTACAATACAAATCTCGACCAATGGGCGTCGTGTTTGGCCTGTCTCTGTTAATTGCCCTCATACGCTCAAATGACTACGGTTATCAATCAATTCTTTTGGTACCACGTTTGCGTGACAGTACAGAGAGCGCAGTTGGTAGTCATCTCTTAAAAAGCCAAGAATACAAGGAGCCGGACGTCATTTGGCCCGGCGTGTCACGCAACGCTTTATTGAAAAAGAGAAAAACTGGCGAAAGAAAATTCTGTCTTCATTTCATTAGTTATTTCTATATTCTTATTTTTTTAAATTTATTTTTATATTTTTTTAAGTTACCCTCGACCCTCGACATGTTACCCTCGACTCTCGACATTTTACGCTCGACTCTCGACCCTCGACAATTAGCTACACTCCTTTGCGTGTTCAAGGCAGCAAAAACGTGGTCTTTCTTAAAATGTGGAAAGCTAAATGGCTTGCTGATTTATAAGTATAAGCTCTTTTTGGAAATTTGGCGTTTTAATGAACACAACACAAGTCAAGGAAGATCTATAGTGCATTTTCTTATATGTATTTCGATTTATAAACGGAGTCTTCGCTTTCTAATTCTTCGGTGTCTGAAACACTGACATAACAAAGCAGTAGAGGACTGTTGAAACAGCATGAATAATAAATGCGAGATGATGCTAGCAAGCACCCTCGAATTATCCACTTCCGCATTTCGCGCCGAAAACAGTATGAAAGATTGACCTTGGTAAAGTGTTAAGTGTGTGACCGCAAACACCTCGGTAACGTACCTGGGGGAATGTATGTGTAAAACGTTCGTTACAAACATACCGGCATTTCTATTTTCAGCGTTTTCGTCACAAAAAACATGTATGAAATACAGTAGAACCCCTATTATGCGGCCATCCTCGGGGAATTGCAACTGGCCGCTTAATAGGGGTTGGCCGCTTATTAGCATAAGACATTATAAAAAGGTTACGTTTCTTCAATACAATATAGCATGAAAAGGAATAACGGAATCACATGAAGACGTCAATAAACCTGTGTTTGAAGGATTTTATCAGCCGTCACTCTCATTTTTGTTGAAAACAAAACCAAACATCGTAAATTACATTCTTACTGGCCGCTAAATAGGGGCAAAAGCAATAGAAAAACGCTCATCGGGACGGCAAAAAGGTGGCCGCGGCCGCTTAATAGGATTGGCCGCTTAAGAGGGGTTTTATTAACAGTATTTTACTGACAGTAGTTTCGTGACTTTAGTAACTGGCCGCTAGACAGGAGGTGGCCGCTTAATGGGTGGCCGCTTAATAGGGGTTCGACAGTACTCTATTTTCTAATATTGTTCTTTGATCGTTAAAAGCGGGCAATGAATCGCAAAAGAAATCGAAAACAGCGCAAAACGGTCGGCGCAAGGTGACGTAGAGAGCAGAGGTGTAGTCTCCTAGTGAATGTTGTGTAACCCTCACTTCATGGTTGTTGTTAGTGGTCAATGGATGCTCACCAAACAGTTTCCGTCTTATTTCAAGTGCACCCTTCTTAAACTCGATAGCAGAGTTGTAGTCTCCAACTGGATGTTGTGTAGCCCCCACTGAAAGATAACTGTCAGCAGTCTCTGAATGTTCTTCACCAAACAGTTTCCGTCTGATATGCTTCTTGGGCTCAAGAACGAAGATGTAGTCGCCTAGTGAATGTTGTGTAACCCCTGCCCCAAACAGCCTCAGTCTGATGTCGAGTACACGCTTCTCTGACTTAAAAGCTTCTGAGCAGTCCCCTCTCCTGTGTTGAATGGCGGCTTGATCTAAATAGATGTCTGGAAAAACCGAATAGCGAATAGTCGCGAATAGTACGAATACTCCCGAATAGTCGCGAATAGTATGTGATAAGTCGTGAATAATGGCCAATAGAAGCGAATAGTAGTTGGATATATAGTGACGAATAGTAACAAATAATGACAAATAGTTTCAAATACTAACGAAGAGTTGCGAATAGTGACGAATAGTCCTGAATAGCGACGAATACCATATTATATCAAAACAGTAAAAAAATTTAAATGTTTGAAACTGCAGCTATTTATCCTGGAAAATACATTTCCGTCTTGTTTTCGACTAGCACCCTTCATCTGATTATTGTTTTCTTCAATTTGTAAATCGGCCAAAACCTCTTTAGTACAGTCACCAAAGTTTCCGTTTGCCGAGACTCCTTGAGCCAGATCTTTGTATATGTCTAGTAGTTTCTTAGTCCTTGACCACTGTGCTATAAAACACTGACAAAATCGCAAAATTTAATACACTTTTGCCTTAATTTTTTTTTGCAATCGCGCAAATTAATACTCGCGAAATTTAATTAAGTACGCGCAAAATTAGTAAGAATAAGGTAATTTGGAATGCCCCTTCTTTATAATCCTCTGCACCCTTAGCGAATTGAAACTGTGAAGTTGCCTTTAAGACGAAACAGAACTACCTGGTAGAAAACTAGCCTTTGAGCCTGAGAACTTTACAAAAAAAAGAAACAAGACCTCAATTCATCAAAAAGAATTATAAACGAACAATCACTATATGAATTTATAGAACGAAAACAAGCTTAGCACCAAAACGAGGCTATACCTCGTGGTTTAACATAGACTACGAGCAGTCCCTATTTTTTCGCAGAGTCCGTCGAGCTTGAAGCAAATTTTTTTTTTCGAAGAGTTCGTCGAGCTTATAGCGAAAAAAAATTACGCACGGGGGGAGGAGGCGGGGCGAGGCGAGAAGCGAAAGTTTAAATCGCAAATTACACATATTGAAAAGAGAGTGACACGAGACAGCCCAAAGGGCCTTTGATTAGATTTTTTGGCGGTAAGCTTTCGGGGCTCGCAAAAAGAGGCTCGCGGTTCGCAAAATAAGGCTCGGGCTCGCAGGCTCGCAAAATAGCCTCGAGTCCCCCAGCCAGACAACAGTCGCGCCACATGTTCACGGCTCGCTGAGCTTAAAATTATTGTACCTTTTTTTAATGGTTTATTTTATAAGTAGGTTGGTAATAGGCAGCCAGAATGCTGAAGTGGACCTACTGTACAAAATAAAACGTATCTAACTACAAAAGTAAAATATGACAAAAATTAGGAAAATTGAAATTTCTTGGGCGAATGATCGACAGTGGAATGATGTTTGGAAAAACCCGGGTCTACAACACTGCACTGAAATCGACTGTAATATGGGTAGAATAACACCGAAGGGATAGTGATAAACCACAAAAGAACAAAATGGTCATGAGTGAGGAAGATTGAGACAGATTACAGACAGCGATCTTGAACACTTTGGAACAAATGAATAAAATGCTTTAATACCAGTAAACACGGTTTTGATTTTGTTTTTACTGCTGCTTGATACCTTTAGTTTCTTTTCCGTTTGGCCCATTATAATTGTGATAGATTTTTCCATCATCAATATGATATCCCACAGATTCTTTATACCATCCTGGCATCTCGCTCGTGTCGTAATCCTCATCTACCACTCCAATTCCCAGCCATCGTTTCTCCCCAGTTTCTAAAATGACGACCTAAAAGGCAAAAGCATCTTTAAACCCCTCTGAGCTTTCAATGCCCCAGGTCTGGAGAGTATACCGTACAGCTTTCTACGAAAAAAAAATGTACTCGGATCGATATTATGGAAAAAGGTATTGCCTGGTTTGTCCAAAAACAGTACAAACCAAACCTAATGAAGAAATTGCTGATTGATTGAAATACAAATTGTTTACAACGCTACTACAAACTTTCGCAAGTGCTTCGATAGTTCCGGAAAAATGTTCTATGTCTTTTCATTACCTTAAGGAGGCTCGATGTAGTTTCTTTAGCCCAAGGGTGGTTGTTTTGAAAATGAAAATTATCTAGGAAGCCAATGTTCGATCGATTTTTGCCAAAATACACCAAAATGATAAAATATATGACCAAAGATTAAATTTATACTGGTCGCTTAGTCACAAAGGTTACCATAGCAACGATTGTCGTTTTCTTTTGTTTTTAAACAAGCCTGATTTTCTCGAAATCTAGATTGGCTCTTGGTATTCATTTTTTGTCCAATATTATGCTACTAGCAGTGCTCAAAATTTTGCCAAATTATGCAAAAATTATGCCAGAATTCCCAAATTATGCTTCTGATTTCCGAAATTATGCTCACAAAATGACGTAGATTCTATACATAGAGGTGCGCAATAACGACACCAAATTATGATGTTTTTTAAATAAACTGTTGTTGTAAATTTATTTGTGTTTATGGCAGTTTATCACGGCCGTCAGCTGTCCAAATTAGCTGCTCGCATCTCTAAACCGTTTGTAAAATGCCTCCAACGACTTAACAATCACAATTGTATAGCTAAAACACGCATTGCAAGAACAAACTACCTAAATTTCATTTATTTCTGTAGAAAGTACACCATATTTACTACATTTTATGAATTTATGCTCCAAAAAGTGCTAAAAATTGCTAATTATGCCGTGGCAGTGCTCGTTTCACAAATTATGCTTTTTAGCTCCAATTATGCCAAAAATTATGCTAGCACAATCTATAAAAGCCTACCAACCTAGGGCTAAAAAAACTACATCGAGCCTCCTTAATAGCATCAAGACTCTCAGCCAATCGTTTCATATGTAAATAATAACGCTACAGGAAGCCATGCCATATATATAGCTAACATAGTTTAGTATATACCAGACTTAAGCATTAGACCGCACTTTCTAGGGCTTTACTGGCGTAATAAAACCACGCGGGATGTTGGGAGAACACTCGAAAAGCTTGTAAATCACGAGCCGTCAGGCGAGTGATTTACAAGCATTTATGATTATGTTGGTTGTTACACATATTTCCAGTGAAAATGCTGTGTGTTTACAAAATTTTAATAACATACATGTATTGTGTTGCTTGCTTCCTGTGTTTTAGAATGAGTGGGGAGTTGATTCAAACTTGCTGGCCAAGTTAAAAGAGCAGTACAAGAAGGAGAGAAAAACCAAAAAGAGCCAAAAAAGTAAGCAGAAGTTTATTTGTTTGTAAAAACATTAGCTTGAGTTCATACAAGTTTCTCTTTGCACACTCAATCATTCTCCCATGACAGCTCTATAGAGACAACTGAGATTCGGTTATCAGTAAAGAATTTTTTGGGTCAAATGCTGGAATTGCCTGGGACAGGGTAAAAACAGAGCAGTTTTTTTTATGCTAGAACGATTGAAAACATTAAACTCTTAAACAGAAGATGAGCTTCGGGAAAGTGCCTGGAAAGATAGTGAAGCCACAAGCAGAAGAGCCGAGTGCGTAGGGTAACCATGACAACCCTGTGAGGGGCAACCACCAGGCACTGTCACACTAAAACAGTGGAACAATGATTCTTACCTCAGACTTACCATAAAAGAGGGAGGTAGGGCGTGGAGAGAAATCGCCGAGCCTGGTCGAATAGCAGGATGCACATGAAATGATTTGACCTCAAAAGCCACTTGAGCTGTTAACCACATGACCCCCCTGCAGCACCCCTGGCCACTCTGCATGCCCGCCTTAAGGGGCTGAACAGCATTGTTTTGTGTTTAACTTAGCCTAAATTCCATTTAGCACCATAAAAATGTGATTTTTCTACATTCTCTTTCCTAACATTAGTACATTTCTTTCAACACAGGACCACCACGGTCAGCTTTACAGGCCATGCTTGCAAACCTAGAGGGGGAAGACGAAATGCCGCCATCTGCACCTGCCCCTAACATCATAAACGTCCCTCCACCTGTCAGACTGAGTGGATCTCGTGCCACTTCCGAGATCCCACCCATAGCAAGTGTGTCTGTACCTAGTAATGCAGCTGCCGGTGGCAAAGGAGCTGCAGCCACGCCCATCGCCACACCAGATGAACCATTTGAGAGCGCCCTTGGTCTGGGTGAATTGGCAAGTCTTACAGTTACCAATGAAGCGGAAGCTCTCTCTTATGAAGTAAGTGTTCCAGATAGTCAAGGAAGACAAACACAGAATTTAAATTGAAAACCAGTGTGAGACTCGAAGCCTGACTTTGTTCAGACTTTCTTTGCAAATGCTGTAGTTCAGTGGTAGATTATTTGCAGTGTATCGTAGAGGTCAATCGCACTTTCTTTTCCTTTGCAAAGCTACATAATTGGAAAGATATCTTTCTTGGTAAAACTTAACTTTGCTCCAATAACTAACTTGACATTTGTTTCATTAGGTGAACACAAAGGAAGAGTTTAGAAAAACGTGGAGCCCAAAGTTCACATTAAGAAGGTATTTGCATGAGTTCCTGTTACGAAAATTGTCTGAGTGTTGCTTGTTTAGAAACATCCAGAACTCAACAAGAGAACTGACTGAATTCAGTTGTCACTCAAACCATTCTGGAACGTTTTACATGTAGCATATGTTTCAAAACTTCTTGTTGTAGAATCATTTAGTAAGCTACTATAATTATACAGATCTCTATTGTGTAATGCTACTATAATTAGTCATTTGAAGAATATTTTAGACCTACTTTCATTCGCACATAAGAAAGGAAGTGAAGCTTTGTAACTTGAGGAGTTTATGTCTTGTAATGAAACTTTTTGTTGCTGTTCAATCAAATTTAGTTCTGTGAACAACCAACCTGCTCTTCAGCGATACTCCCAACAGTTCCTTTTATGTTTAATTTGCTACATGAGTAGTATAGAGGGAAGTCGACAAATACCACCTCGATTTAGACGCTTTATCGCAGCTGGAGTGCATTTTTTGGCAAGTGTTAATGAGTTACGGTAAATTCCCCGACTTTGTTTACCCACGCGGAAAAAAACAAAATTTGCATACCATGTTCAGGCAAGCCCTTGACATGTTCAAACATGCCTTGACTGTCACGTCACGCGACGCTTTTTTGACAGGTGGCGATGAGTCATGATATTACAACGTCTAAAAATATCATTCGGGTAAACCCCCGACACCCACGCACAAATTTGCATGCCGCTCGCGGTTTCATGTCAATTGAACATTTGTGCTTTTTAGTTACATGGCTTTCAGCAAGACCTTGTTGACCGCAAACAAAGCAAGACAGTTTGACGAGTTTGTTGAGCAACAAATTGAGCGAATGCCTCAAATGTCGGGCCCACTTCGTGAAGTTGTCCGTAACATACTGGATGAGCCCATCCCGCTTGAAGTGCAAAAGCGTTTGCTAAAACCGTTGCTTGCACAAGAGTATCACCCAAAACCCCCGAAGCGACTTCGTCGCGAGGAAAAGAAGGAGCAACAAAGGAAGATTATTCAAAATGAATTTGATCCTTTTGTACCACACGCAAATCGGGTGGTAACAAATTATCAGAATGAGATTTTAAACCTTTTTGATGTCGCGGAATACGAGGGGGAGGAAAATAGTGGCCGGCGTTTTATTCGATGGCGTTTTATTAGAGGTTTGGAAAAAGACCTTACACCGAACTTTATGGAAAAAATTCGAGAAAATATAAACACAGCGTTTTATATCAGGCATACTTACTCGTATCGGTTGCGCAACATTGATGATGATACGGGCATTGTTTACTACATTAACAAAGGCTCACCTTGGATTAATAAGCTTTCTGCAGCGGAAAAATGGTTGACCGTACAGAAGACAAAACGCCTGGCCCCTGACAATATTAAAAGACCTTCTACAAAGTGGAAGTTTGAAAGCTTTTTTAATGTTGATGTAAAGGTTGTGCTTGACCGACAACCGCTGTTAGGCACAGGCCCCTTACCAGACTGGCTTCGCAACCTTGCGCATGGCCGGTCGATGGTTGCGCTAGATACCTATCTTGATAATTTGTGTCTATGGCGTTGTATTGCTGTACACCAAGGGGCGCGTATTGATCGAAGCACAGTAGCAGCCCGAGGTCTCGCAAAGAGTTTCTTTAAACTCGAAACTGTGCCGACCGACTGTTCAAAAACATCTCTTGATGAATTAGATAAAGTTGAAAGGCATCTGAATCAGGGTGCCGCTTTCTCTGATTGGCTCGGCATCCGAGTTTATGAGCCTGTGAGGATAAAAGATGAGGAAGTCGTATGGCATTTAAAAAGAAACTCTCCAGCTATGCTAAAGAACATTTTGACAATCGGCATTTACGAAGGGCACGCGTTTGTCATTAAGAATATTGAAAGGTTAGCCAATACGTACGCATGTGCCCATTGCAACGCGAGATTTACACAAGCTTGCAACCTTAAACGCCATTATCAAACTTGCAGCCAAGGAAAAACAATAATCGATTGCCCGGGCAAAAAGGTTGAAGAACCGCAGACAAGCTTTGAGAAGGCTTCCTATCCAAGCCATCAAGCTTCCAAAGAATCGCTTCGGTGGCTTGACCAAGAAGCCAAGCGGCGGAAAATTCACATTCACCACGCAATGTGCGGGCATGGTGGCGAGCGTTGGGTTGAGCGCGCACCTGTCGACGGGTACGACCCTATTTCTAAAACTGTATTTCAATACCACGGTTGCCACTGGCACGGGTGTCTGAAATGTTACCCACAAGATCGTGACAAAATCATTGACCGCGGCCAGACACGTCAAGACAGGTTTTTAGCCACAATGAAACGCACAGGATGGCTACGACTGAGAGGCTACTGCGTGGTCGAGGCTTGGGCGTGCGAGGTTGGGAAAAGCTTTGTTGATACACCGCGAGCCCAAACAAAAAGCTACCCGCACGCGATCTTGTACGATTTCGAGTCGTATGGCGACAATAATCAGCGAAAGGAACCGACGCCAACGCTCACGATCGAAAACGCGCACGTGCCAATCTCGGTAAGCATCGGTGACACCCTTGAAAGAGAGCCCACCCACATCTGTGAAAGAGACCCCGCAGAGCTGGTCCGCAAGTTTATGGAAGAGCTTGAGAGGCGCGGAAAAAACATCCGTGCCCGAGTAAGAGCAGAATTTATGCCAGAAGACGTAAGCCTACTTTTAAAAGCACAACGACGAAAAATCGAGGAATGGTGCAACCAAGTTCCTGTAGTTGGGTTTAACTCTGGCAGTTACGATCTGAATCTGATCAAAAACAACTTCGCAGAATGTCTTGCCGACACAACAGGCAAAGTCAGAGTGGCAAAAAATTGTAACAAAATCATGTTTTTACTAACTCAAGGCTTTCGTTTTCTTGACATTATCAACTACCTTGGACCGGGAACAAGCTATGAAAAGTGGGTTAAGGCTTATGAATGCGAGGCAAAGAAATCTTGGTTTCCTTACGAGTGGTTTGACTCTCCCGAAAAGCTTGACTACCCTGGGCTTCCTGACTACCCAGCGTGGTTTTCGAAGTTGAAAGGGCAATTTGTGCTCACAAGGGAGGAGTGGGAGGGGTGTAAGCGCACATTTGCGGTAAAGGGCATGTGCACCTTTGCAGATTGGCTTCGCTATTACAATAACCTCGACGTGTTTCCTGGCCTGGAAGCTCTTGAAAAGATGAAAGCTTTTTACACTGAAAAGAGGATCGACATTTTTAAAGACGCAGTCAGTATTCCCGGGGTTAGCTTACATTACCTGCTTAGAGGCTCTGTTGAAAGAGGGGCTGAACTTTTTTCTCCTTGCAAAGAAGCGTACGAAATGCTGAAAGGGGCTGTTGTTGGAGGGCCAAGCATAGTATTTACAAGGTACCACGAAGCTGGCGTCACAAAGATCAGAGATCACCAGTACTCCGCTCCGCATCTTTGCGAAAACATTGTCGGCTACGATGCAAATGCCCTTTATCTGTCAACAATGTTAGAAAACATGCCCTGCGGAAAAGAAGAAGTCTACTCATATTTAGGAGCTGAAGAATCGGGGGCAAAGTTACTTATGCAAAATCTGAAAGAAGAAAATTCTTCTTACATACGCAAATGGTTTGGATTTGCTGAAGTTGACATTGAGATTCCAAAAAAATTGTGGAAAAAGTTTGCAGAGATGCCGCCATTCTTTTACAACCAAGAGGTTCCAGGCGAAGCTGTTCCACAACACATGTATGAATACTTGAAAAAAACAAAAAGAAATCGTGGAGATGGTAAAAAGCTCGTTTGTGCCCTTTCTGCCAAAAAAATTCTTTTGTATGCTCCACTGCTGCGCTGGTATGTAGAACAAGGGGCAGAAATAACAGCCGTTTACCGAACTATAAACTATAAACCAAAAAAGATTTTTCCCTAGTTTGTGGAACAAGTGACAGAGGCACGGAGAACAGGCGATGTTGATAAGAGCAAGGCCTTGCTGGCTGACGTGTTTAAGCTGTTAGGAAACAGTGCTTACGGGAAACTGATCGAGGCTCTAGAAAGGCAAACTAACGTAATTTATACCAAAGATGAGAAAGTAGTTGATAGAGCTCTACGAAGCGCGTATTTTAGTGACTTAGATGAAATCGGTCAAGCGTACGAGTTGGAAAGCCGCAAGCCACGGATAACAATCAGCAGGCCTTTTCAAGTTGGGATCGCGGTTTACCAGTTGGCAAAGCTGCGCATGCTCAAGTTTTACTACGACTTTTTAGACAAGTATTTTGATCGAAAGGACTTTGAGCTCATTCAGATGGACACGGACAGCTGTTACATGGCCATTTCTGCTTTGAAGCTTGAGGACATCGTAAAACCTGAGCTAAAACAAGAATTCGAGGCCCAAAAAAAACAATGGCTGGCTTGGGACAAGTGGAGCGGCCGCACACCCGGTCTCTTTAAGCTAGAGTGTGTGGGTAGCCGGATGATTGCGCTCTGCTCAAAGTGTTATTTCATCGAGGAACCAGAGGGTGAAAAAAAGAAGTTTAGCACCAAGGGGATGTCAAAAACGCAAAACGAAGTAACTTGGCAGCGTTTCAAGGCAGCTCTTGAAGGCAGCGTTGATAAAGCGAATAACAGAGGCTTCCGTATGAAGGAAGGAAAAATGGTAACTTACGAGCAGGAAAAACTGGGTTTGAGCGCCTATTACGACAAACGTTGGGTGCTTGAAGATGGAATACATACCGAACCGATTGAATATCACCTTTAGCTGGCATTGACTGGTGGAAGGGAGGTATCAGGAGGTACGACGAGCAGCTCCTCGCGCACAAAGCCGCGCTTGGGGCCGTCTTGCAAGTAATACAAAACAGGTTCGTTTGGTTTCATTACAGCTCTTTCAAGCGAAAAGACTTTTAAAGACCAGATTGGATCGGTGGCACGTTTTCCGCCACCTTCTAACTCACCCGGCTGGTACAAATATCTAACATTCACGGAGGAGGGGAGCTTTTTTTCGCTCTTACCAACAGGCCTCAAATAAGGAGTCGACGGCTTGGCAGCAACGGCTTTTAATTTAATAGCTTCTGAGGGTTTTTTGCCCGTCAGCCGTGTAACTTCGTTGTTCAGAGCGGCAATAACTTCGGGTAGCCTCTTAACCCACGCTGTCGACCGCTGGCCAGATGGCAGGGTCAACTCGACACTGTACTGATAACCAAACAGGCGCTCTGCCAGTGTGCGGTTGAAACGTTCAACAATGGCCTGATCTCTGTGAATGTTAACACGCCCGCGTCGAATAGCTGTTTTTTGATTTTCCATTTCTTTGGTAACAGCGCCCATGAATTCGCGCCCGGGGTCAACTTGCAGCATTTGTGGCCATTTCAGTGCACTACGCCTGTAAATTGCCCGAAAACCTTTTGCAACCTCAGTTGAATCTTTTGAGGTCAAAGGCTCGGCCTCTTTGTAACGGCTGGCAACGTCAACAACAGTCAACGCGTATTTGTAAACTTTTCGCCCTCGCGGCAATCTGTCATGAGGAAGAAAAAGAAGGTCCGCCTGGTGAACAGCGTTAGGAGAAGATACATCAAACTTTGGACGAGGAACGTATCGTGGTGCGGGAAGGTAGATTTGCCAAAAAGCTTTTTTTCCGAGCCACCTTTTTGCAGTATCTTCGGAAACCGTTGCGACTTTGGCTAATTTTTTTATTGCAGAAATTCCTTTCCAGTATCCTTGCGGGCTGTAGTAACGTGACTCCAATTTATTATTTTTCATTTGAACATAATTTGCTGTATAACAATGGAAGAAAAAAAAAATTTGTTGAGGGCACTTGTACCCTTGCAGGCTTTAGTGATAATATGACTACGATTTATTATAACTTTGTTAAATCTTTAAGCCTCAAGTGGCTAAAAGACAAAAAACTATTTGTTGATGACCCTTATGGTGTGCTTTACGGAGCAAAACTATTGACAAAAAAAGATATCCAAAATTTCTGTTCGGTTTTTGTTGCGAAAAAGAAAACTTTTGAACCAAGCGTTTTTCAAGAACCCCATGGCTTTGAATATTTGGAAGAAATAGAAAAACGAACGAGTGTGCCGCAAGCAAACTTGAGCTATTTAAAAAAAGTTTTAACAAAAAACGGTATTGTTTGGCAAGATTTTGATCCATCAAGGCTGCGATTTTTGGCAAACGTGGTGAAAGACTGCCAAAATTATAAAAAAAAAAATATTAACTACACCTGTTTTTTGTATTTTTATTTCAAAAAGCTACCAGATTCTTGGCCAAAAAAAGAAGAAATGATCAAAAAGCTGGCGGAAAATTTGACGAAAAATAAAAAAACGAAAAAAGCTGCCGAAAAACATTTTCAAGATTGGTGGGAGCGAGCGCTGTCAGTGTGATTTGAGTAACGCAGTTTTGTTTTTTTCGAAGAGAAGGCACTGTACTTTTTGATGATTTCTTGGTATTCGTTGTCAGAAATTTGTCCGTCTTCAAGGGCCGCAGAAGTAAGAGAGTTAGTTGCTAACAGAGTTTCTTCCGCAAGTGAAAGTATTTTTTTGTGTTTTTTTGCTTTTTGCAAGAAAAACTTGACAGTGACGCCTAAAGAAGTTGACACGAGAGAAAAAACTGTTGCGGTCGCAATCAAAGGCCCTCCAACAACAATGCCGACAGCGGAAAGCGAAGCTGCAAGACCTGAGCCGGTAAGAATCGTCGCGGCACCCCCCGTTAAAGCGCAAGCTGTTTGACAGCGAGTATGCCAGCGCTTGAATTTGGCGGAAGTCTTTCCGTAGTGGGCCTGCTGATTTTCCAAGGTTAGTTTCATTGCCTTTATTTCGGCGCGTATGTATTGGGTCGCGGTGGCCATTATACTTAGAGCAAAAATTTTAAGATTTAATCGCAATAATGGTTAACCCATTTTCCTGTTTTTTTGTTATAAACTGTGGCTGAGCAAGAAGGGTCTTGGTTTTCTGAAGGGTGAGTCCAAAACTTTTTGCTGAAAAAACCTGTTTTGGTGTTAAAAGCACCCTTAGCTATGTCTCCTGACCAATATTTTTCAAGAAGCTTTTTATCTCCACCAAGGGCTCTTGTGATTGCCATGGCGGCATCTTGCGCTTGCTGAAAACCAGGAATTTTTTCTCCGATTTTTTTGTTTACGGTTTCTCCAACCCCTAAGCCAACCTTCTGCTTTGATGCAATCACGTTTCTTGCTAAAGTGTGCCCCCACTGGCGCTTGTTTTTGGGAACTGCGTCAAGCGCTTTACCATTTTTCTATCCGCCTCGTGTTTACAACTTTTTTCGTTTTTTTTGCCGTCGCAAACAGCATAATCAACGTCGTGTTGCATTGCGACAGCGTCTGTAGCCCCCGTGGGTTTTTGCTTGATTTTGAGAATTTTTCCGGTTTTTGGATCGTATGTCAGCTGCTTTTCAAGAGGATTGTAAGGCCCAGTATAGTTGTGCCCCGGCAGCGTCCACCCTTTTTTTGGTTTTGGCAACTTGCCGATGGCTTTGTGAATGTCGACGCCTGCCCCCGTTTTGTTTGAAACGAATCTTGTTTTGGTTATTCCGCAACTGGCGCATTTGACTTTTAACATTTTTCGGCCGTTTTTTGTCATTTCGATTTTTTCGCTTCCTTCCACATTGGGAGTGAACTGCCTTTCTTTTACGCAATAGACTTTCATTATATACCTGCAGAAAAAATGTTTGTTTTTTGTTTGGCTTTCCAAGCGTCTTTGGTGGTCCAAAAACCTTTTACCAGGTCATATCGAACAACCTTTATTATGCCGCAACTGATACATTTGGCTTCAAGTATTTTTTGACCTTCGATGTTTATCGCGGTTTTTTTGGTGTAAGGCTCGTTGTAAGTGCAACGCCTTTCTTTCACGCAGTAAAATTTCTGAATTTCCATTTAATTGTTATCTCTTTTTTTGTTTAATTTATGTGCTTCGAAAATATTTGACATTGTCGCTCACTCCTTTGAATGCTTGCCCTGCAAGTTTCGCAGCTGCCGTCGCAAACGTGGGAGAGGGGCCAGACAAAAACATGCTTGCTCCCTCGGCGATTTTGTCAACTAAGCGTGGCTTGTACCTTGCTAAAGCACCTCCTTGGCTCTGGCTTTTCGAAAGGAACCTTGTCTTTGTGATGCCGCAACTTACACATTTGGCTTTTAACATTTTTCGGCCATTTTTGGTAATTACCACTTTTTCACTACCAGGCACGTTGGGAGTAAACTTTCTTTCTTTAACGCAATACACCTTCATTTTATACTTGATGCAAAAAATACCTTTTGACCACAGCCTCGTTTTTCAACAAATCGCCAGAAAACATTTCAAGAATTTTCTTAAACGACCGTCCCTTGTTTCGTTCGTTTAAAAAAAGCAAACAGTAGTAACCGCACCGCACGCTTTTTTCCCACTGAAGCTGGTTGTCGTTTCGTAAAAAGCTCTTTTTTCCCGCTAGAACAAGCTCATTTTCCCATTCTGCGGGTGGAGGCAAACCAAAAGAGTCAAAGTACTCATAGCTTTCTTTTTCTCTTTTTCGAAAGCAACAAACCCAATGGGTACCAAGGCCGCCCAAGTCGTCCATGTTAATTATGCAGGGAGAGTGTTTTTTTGGCAAAAAATCGTTTCTTGAAAAAACACCTTTTATCGGGATTTTTAGATAATCACACCACGCAAACAGATCAAAATCAGTTGAAGGGGCGTCCTTAAAATTCATTTTTTTTCCCCCCAAGTTCCAATAAATGGGGGCGGCCGCCGCATCACATTTGCAGGCTGGACCCTCATACCATTTCCACCTTTTGGTTTTACCTGCAACCCTTTACCAAGAACTGCGGTTTTGATGATTTTAACTGAGTTTTTAATCTGCGTTTTGCTCATTTTCAGATCAACCCCCCTTTTCTCGCTAACGGCTTTTTGAATTTGTTTGATTTGCCGCGAGGTTAGATGCAAAGAGTCTCCATTTTTTCTCGTAATGTCTTCGTACTTCAGTCTTAGCGTGATTGCTGTTTTGTTTGAAAACGCCTTGGCGAGGCTGTTTTTTTGGCCCTCAGAAAGCGCAACCTTGTGTGGGTAGTAAGAAGACATCGTATATATTTTATAAAAAAATTTAGACAACAACCAGTTCGTTACCCAGCTGCTTCAGAACCATTTCGTTTTCGTACAAAATACCCGCAAATATCGTGTAATCGACATCTGCGGCTTCATTGAGTCTGTAGTAAAAAATCAACTGCTTCGGATCGTTTGTCACGTTATCTTTGTTTTCTCGAAGGTCGAAGTAAAGAAAAGGGTAAAGTGTAGAAAAATTACTTGTTTGCAGCTGAACTCCTGTATTGTAATCATTCTTTCGGTAACGGTAATTCATCACGTCGTTGAGGATTCGCAGCTTAAAATTTTCGTCATATTCCAACTCAGGATAAAACTGAGAAGCCCCGTACTGCAGCCTGCAAGTAGCGAGCTTTGCTGAGCCATCTCCGTCAATGTTAAAAGTGTCAAAAAAGTACGGATTTTGGGTAAAAGTGTCCACTCTTTGGCTCTGCTGAATAAAGATAAAAATATGTTTTGCATCTTTAATTCCAGGACTTATCTGCCAAGTTCCAAAAGCATCACGTCGGCTGGGGCTGGGCATCACCATTTCACTTATGTGAGTCCACGTTCTCGGTTTTAAAAAGTCTTCATTTGCAAGCGTTTGTCCTTCGCTGGTGAACCGAAGCATTGGAACCCACAGCTCAAGGGTTCTTACAACAATTCGCCTGGTTGTGGCGTTGTAATCCCAAATTAATTCTGCGTCAGGGTTAAGGTCTATTTCAAACTCAAGCTGCATTGGTGGCAAAAGCTTGTCACTAAGCTCTTCAAAAAAAAGCGTATCTGTTTAAAGGAATAATTGTGTTGACCGTTGTTCCATTTCCGTGGGATAACAACCCCCTTTGCCGAATTCCAAGGTTTGTTGCGGCCGCGGCTGTAACAGTATCGTTAGCTGTATCAAGATACCAAAACTGGCTTTTTGCAACGCTTCTGGCGTAGTCATCAGAAAAATCCAACATGTTTTTGATGAATATCAGCTTGTGAACGTTGTTAACGTTATAAAGAGGTTTTCCCGCAGATGTCACCACAAGTTTTTTTATTAAAGAAAAAGAACCATTAATCGGGGCAGAACGAGTGTCTGCTGCAACATTATTCCCATCTGCGAGCACTTCAAATCTGAAATCTGCTCGAATGTAAGCGTTGTACCAGTCGTACCAGTTGTCTCTGTCGGTTACAGAAAATTTGTAGCCACTTTTTGCCTGGCGCTGATCGTTTGCTGGAAGGCTGATTGGCCTCTCTAGGGCGAACCGAAAAAACTCAGTGTTTTTTAAAAACTTGCTGCTTCTGAACATCGCTCCCAAACCCCGGTGTATATATTATTCGCAAAAAAATTTTAATTTTCTGAAACAATTTGGTTTACCTTCAACCTCGCTTCTTTTCTTTTTAACATTTTGTCAAGCTTTTTTCTCGATGTTTCGTTAAGTTCTTTTTCTTTAATCAAGGCCTCAAGCTTTTTTCGTGCCTCAGGTAAAAGACTTTTTTTTCTTTTCAAAACTTGCTGAATTTTTTCCGCACCGCGCTCTGCAACTTTTTGGGTAGTTTTAACCGCTTTTTCAGCTGCTTTTTCAGCTGCTTTTTCGGTGGCTTTGTTGACCACCTCTTTTGCCCTTTTTTTTCCGCTTTTCGCGAATCGTTTTCCGATGGACATCAAAGTGTCTCTCACGACCCCGGTTCCTTTGTGCCGATATCTGTATCGACCTCTGTCGTAAAATCGCGTCCACTCGCTTGGGCGGTTCATCCTATACTTTTCTCAAAAATCATTCATCCTCTTCAATAAAAATGCTTAAAGCAACGGGTTGGTCGTTTAAAAAAAGATCATTTCCATTTCCGTCACTAATTCTAATTTTTATCGAATTAATCTGGTATTTGTTAACAGGGTGCCACAAAAGACGCAGCGGTTCTTTTGTAAAGGGATAAGAAATTTGAAGCTTTGCTGTCGACAGCGTGAACAAAACATCGTTGGCAATATTGTCAACTGCTCTTGATATGAGGTCGCAGTGAACATAAATCCAGTCTACCCCCCTCGTCAAGTTCGGAACACGAACTCCAACATTGGTTGTGTCATTTAAAATTGCTTTGTCAAAACCAACAAGATCTGCAAAACCTCCTTCGCTTAAATCAAGCTCGTAATCGTTTGCGATCAAAATTGTGACTCTGTATGTTGTTGTATAAAAATAAAGATCGAAAATGTTTTTTAAATCATCCGTTTTACCTGTACTTGCTTGCAAAGCGTTATTCAGGTCTTGGTAATCATACATTCCATCAGGAATAGTTACAGTAATCCAGTTTGAGTCGCTTTTCTTTTTCCATTTAACTTTGTTATTATCATATTTTTCCGAAACATTAAACCAAGAATAGCTCATTGTCACAAGCTCGTTTAGAGCGGCTTTGTAGCGTTTTGAAGGGTCTAAATTAATTGGGGGGTAAAAGTGAATTTGAAAGTCGTGCGGTTCACTTCTTCCATCAACCTTTCGTGCAATCGCAGAGTTAAGCAAAAGGTTAAGATATTTCATCTTATATACTTATCAAAAAGTTTTTTTGCTTCTTTTGTTGTCAGCGCTTTTTGTTTTGTTAACATTTGCAGCAATAAAACTATTTGTCTGCGCAACTTTTTTGAAGTGTTTCCTGCGTCAATTGAACCGAGGCTTATATAAAGTCTGTCAACAAGAGCGTTTACATCAACAACACCGCTTCCCTCTTGATCTGGTGGTTCTTTTTCGAAAACTGAAGAAGATTTTGCTTTCTTTCCCCCCCTTCTTTCATAAATTTCGTCTCGTAGTTTTTCTAACTCTGGCCGCGTTTTACCGTAAAATTTCGATTTCAGACTTTTCACAACATAGTCGGGGTTGTCTTTATTTTTCGTTAACATGCTGTTTAGCACCTGCAAATCAGTTGATTCTGATCCCTTGATTTCTGGTTTTTGTGGTGTTTCCCATTTGCCCCTTTCAACAGACTGAGACAAGTCATGCGACAGCGTTGCTTCATCATCATCATCTTTTGTTTCATCATCATCATCTTTTGTTTCATCATCATCATCATCATCACTTTCCCCTTCTGCAAGAGTGGGAACCGGTGATGATGTTGGTGTTGGTGGTGGTGTTGATTCGGGGGTGTCGTCTTCGAAATCTTGGTCAGATTCAGCTATTGAATAGTCAGGTACGGGTAACCGCGGAGGAGTTGCCGAAGGCGTTTCTGCGTCTGGTGTCGAAGGAGGAGTTACAGGGGGTGTTTCTGCATCTGGCATAAAAGCTCCATCAAATGGGTTGATTATATCAAAATCATCCATGGTATAGTTTGGCCCTTCTTCAGCATCGGTTTTTTTTTGCGCTGTAAAGGCACGGTCAAACCTTCGTGTCAGCGGTTTAAATACCTCCTCACCTGAAAGCTGTCCAAATTTTTTTGCAATCGCTTTGTTTTTCATCGCAGTAAGTATTTCGGCATTTTGCCGCTCAACAGCGGCCTTTTTTTTCGCAAGTGTTCGCCAGTTTTTCATCGACATCTTTTCAAGTATATATATAATCAACGAAAAAATGAAGATTCCGAATTACGATCCTGAGTTTTATTCGCAAAGTGCTTTCAAACAGGGGCATACAAGCATGCCATCTGACACTTTTCGCATGCTTATTTGTGGTCCAAGCAACTCTGGAAAAACAAACATTCTTTTACACATGCTTTATGAGCTTTTGGTTTACGACAAGATTTATCTTTGTGCAAAAAACCTTCATCAAGAAAAGTACCAGTTTATTCTTGACGATTTTGAAAAAAGAGTCAATCCAGAAACTGGTTATGAAGTTATCGAAGCAACCAACACCGTTATTCCCCTTGAAGAACTCACAGATGACAACCAAAAAATAGTCATATTTGACGACATGGTTTGCGAAAGCAATCAAAACAAAATCATCAATTACTTCATAAACGGAAGGCATCGGCAATGCAGCGTCATTTATCTTTCTCAATGTTTTTTCAAAGTGCCAAAAAATATTCGTGATAATTGCAGCCATTTTTGCATTTTTTGGTTTCTTCCAAGAGAAAATAATCGTATTGCTGATGAGCTTGGCATAAACAGAAATCTGCTTAATCTGGCAACAGAAACAAAATTCTCTTTTTTGTATCACGACAGGCCAAAAAAAACTACGAAAAAAAATTTTGACGAATATATATAAATGGGTGCTTTCAACGGAGACACAGGTCATCCTTCAGACAGCTCTTCAACAACTGGCCCTCCCGGCCCCCCTGGCCCAAGAGGTTCCCCTGGCCCCGCTGGCCCAAAAGGCGACACTGGTCCTCAAGGCCCCCAAGGTGCTACTGGCTCAAAAGGTTTGATCGGTCAAAAGGGAGACAAAGGTGACAGCGGGCCAACCGGCGCTACTGGTCCTGCGGGTCCTCAAGGCCCCCAAGGTGCAACCGGCCCTGCTGGCCCCATAGGCGCAACTGGTCCTGCTGGCCCCGCTGGGCCAAAAGGAGAAACAGGTTCAACTGGTCCCGCTAGTGCAACTGGACCTGCTGGGCATACTGGGCCCGCTGGAATAAAGGGGCCAAAAGGAGATACCGGCCCAACTGGTCCTGCCGGTCCACAAGGTCCCGCTGGAGCAAAAGGCGACCCTGGACAAATGGGTGTTGTTAATCAAAATTTGGTAATGAACGACCATTCGATCAAACAGCTTGCTAATCCTGTTGGTGACCAAGACGCTGTAAACTTGGTTTCAATGGAAAAGTATGTTTCAACTCACTCAATTTCTTCAGGAGCAAAAGAAAATCTGTTTTCACATTTGTTTTTTTCAGCATCTTCTTTCACAGGAGTTACAAATTTTGACTCATTAACAACTGTTGACGATTTTAACTTCGGGGTTCACTTACTTAAAAGAAACGCTTTTCGTTTTAATTTACTAAAATCTGGTGACAGTTTCAATTCAAGATTTAGAATCGGTCTCACCGGCTTGTCCCCTGGTGATTACACTCTTTGCGTTGAATTTTTCTTTCCTGAAAGTGATCTTAACTGGAGTTTAAGTGCTTCGTCACCTTTTGGAAGTAACACTGTCAATTATCATACAAAAAGATTCAACAATCACACGCCAAAATATACGAGAACAATCATTCACTCACAAAAAAATGCGTCAGACAGCGACGATAAACTTTTTATTGACATAACCAATCCTGGTTACTCGGGGTCACAAGCAAGTGAGCAAGCTTATTTAATTGCTTATGGGGTTAAAGGTTATCAAGCAGACGTGCCCAGCGATGTTTTTGAAACACCTTTTATCATTTCAAGTGGCGACCTTGTGTTAAACACAAATATTGATGCAAACGGTTACATTATAAAAAACTATTTTCCAAAAATAACAAATTTTGTCATAAACGGTTTTTATGATGGAACCGATGGTACAACTACTCTTGGGGGACGTTTTCACCCAAGTTCTGTTGTTTTTTATTCGGTTAAATTTAATTTTAATTTAAATTACTTTATTATGCCCGTTGATGGAAGAATTGAAGAATGGCAGTTTCTTGTTTTAAGTAAAAAAGATGATAATGTTGTAAATGATGAAGTACAGGTGTTGATCAAGGTTCAAACAGAAAATGGTGGAAGGGGGTCAGCCACAATCAGTCCAACCGTTTCTAATTTCCAAAAACAGGACCTGGTTTCATTAGAAGCATCAAAAGGAGACAAAATTTTGGCCGCAATTTCAAATAAAAACGGAGCAATAAATACAAAAACAGGTTTGTTAAATTTAATAATTTCTGGTAAATATTACGAGGTACAAAAAAAAAACAGTTTTAAAAGAGTCAATTTCCTGTCAAGAGGTTTGCGACAAGCCCTTTGTCAAAAGTTTTCAACTGTGCGATCGCCTCTTCTGATAATAAAATCATTGTTTGATTGTTTTCTTTAGCAATTTTTTTATGTTGAAAAGTTTGTAAAGGTGGCCCAATAAACCTTTTAAATTTTTTTTTCCCACTTGTTATCAAAACTCCATTTCTTCCACGGCCCATCTTGATGTATATTTCAATGTCTGCAAATGTTCAATTGACATGAAGCCGCGAGCGGCATGCAAATTTGTGCGTGGGTGTCGGGGGTTTACCCGAATGATATTTTTAGACGTTGTAATATCATGACTCATCGCCACCTGTCAAAAAAGCGTCGCGTGACGTGACAGTCAAGGCATGTTTGAACATGTCAAGGGCTTGCCTGAACATGGTATGCAAATTTTGTTTTTTTCCGCGTGGGTAAACAAAGTCGGGGAATTTACCGTAACTCATTAACACTTGCCAAAAAATGCACTCCAGCTGCGATAAAGCGTCTAAATCGAGGTGGTATTTGTCGACTTCCCTCTATACTACTACATGTATTTCAAATGTTAATCACACTGTTATTCTTTTGTTGTTGTTTGTTTTTTAGTCATTTTGATAGCATCAGATCATTGTACTTTCACCCCACTGAATCAGCTCTCATAACAGCCTCGGAAGATCACTCACTTAAATTATGGAATCTTCAGAAGACTGTACCGCAGAAAAAGTAAGTACCCTGATATCAACTAACAAATTCTTCTTACTGGACTCCATACATCTGTTGAGTACTAGTTGGTAGAATATAATTATGATCACAATGTCAAGGCAATCTCCCAGTGGTGGTCATGGCCTGGTTGTTTAACACAGGGTTAAGCTAATCAATCCAGGATAAGTCTCAAATCTGAGTTCAGTTTTGTAAATTATGAGGAATCAGATTTTTTTTGTCTAACATTTTAAAATCTGGATCAAGCTGTCATGGTTCAAACCCTGGCTGAGATCATTGTGTTGTGTTCCTGGGCAAAACACTTAAGGTGCCTCTCTCTTCACCCAGAACTCTGTTTCCATGTCAGCAGGTACCATCAAATTGTTGCATCAACCTGCAGGGCTGCAAATAACAGTCGGAAATCGGCATTGGCCATCCACAATTTGCCAATGTCCGATGAAATTCCAACTGTGGTCGAACAGAATGTCCGGACAACTTTTTTTTTTGCTTCCAAGTGCAAACACCAATGTTCTGCGTTGACAACGCGTTAGATTAGCAGGTTCACATATCAAGCTGTACTGTAATGTGATGTCCGACCTCACTTTTGTTTTGTCCGATCAAAATAGTAACTTAGTCGGATGCATGTCCTCTCAAGGAAAAAAAAATATTTGCAGCCCTGAACGTGACAAAATGGTGGGTGGTAACCTGGACTAGATTTCAACCAGAGGAAATAGCAATACTCCTCGTTACTTCATGCCTATGAAACCAGGGATAAACTCAAGCAGTGTGAGCAATTTTGGCCGAACTGTAGACTTAGCCGTTTTACTGTCGGCTCTGAAAGATATAATTGTAAAACACAACAACATTTCACTGTATTTGTTTTTTGGTAGAGTATGTCTGTACAGTTAATGATCGCATGTGTTTTTTGTTGTTGCTTACATTGCATGTTGCTGCTCTTATTTTATTCAGGAGCAATATATTAGATGTGGAACCAATTTACACCTTTAGAGGTCACAGGTAGGTTACAGTTATGTACATGTAATTTCATTTCTCTTATGGATGCCATGTTTATGCTGGAAAAGAGCAAACAAATGTGTTAAAATCATTACTGAACTAGCCTTTTCAGCTTGTATCGCGTGGGGAAGCAAATCTTGTTTTCATTTTTCAATTTTATGGACCTTGCCTTTAACATACACACGGACATTTTGTCATTATCTCTTTCTAACAGTGCAAAAGCTACACAAAAATTTGCTTCGGATACATACTGGTTTGTTGACATTTACCCAGAAAATTCGTTTGGCATTTGAATGGTAATACTTTTTGATTTGCCAACTGGAAAATTTCCAAAAATTAACAGAACATCTTAAAAGGTAGTGCAAAATTTCCAACAGAAATATCCAAATGGAAACAGGGTTATCACAAAGTTTTGAAGTAGATGGCTTTGAGATTGCCCTGCACCTGGTTCCTGGTTCCTCTTCCGTAACTGCCCTTGCCACCGCTCTTAATTTTTGTAATTAATATTATCTGCATCTTGTTTTATAACTTTAGCTATAAGTAATTAACTAGATTTTATAACTATAATTTTTAACTATAGTAATTAATTAGATTTATTGTATATACATATATATATATATTTTTTAATTTAAGATTTTTATCGCCATTCTTTTTAGTTTTTAGGGTTGCGCCCCGCATGGGTTACTATTTTCCCGTTCGCGCAATTCCTTTTTGGTCCTTTTCTTTTTCTTTTATTTGTAAAATTTTAAGACCAATAAAGTTGATAGATAAGCTTTGTTGTTAGAGTAGCTGGCTGATTTTGCCGTCTTTTTCTAAAAAATCAGAGACAAATAACCCAGCATAGTAGCTGGCTGAGATTATGAACTAGTCGGTTATTTTGCCTGGCAGTCGGCTACTTTTGACAACCCTGGGAAATGCTTTTATCCACAAGTTAGGCCTTTCACCAGATTTGACCCATGTACGCTGTACTCGGCTACTCAGCTCAGTTCCAGGCACTCTGAGTAACGTTAAGACATTAGTACATGTTAATGGAGCACGCCAAATCTCATACGGAATTTCCGATCGGGGTTTATGCTTACCATTTGCCCAAGCTGTGAAACAACTGATTTACCAACTTCAGAAAATTTGAAGTTTAAATACAACTTTTTATTCATGCATTTGTTGGCCCTCATCTACAATGTAGTTTAAATTGCACTGAATATACCCAAAGGTTATTAAATGTTTTACCCCCTTCTTTCCCCAGTGCTCCTGTTCTCTCAGTTGTAATCAACTCCACAAGTGAGATGTGTTTTAGTGGCAGTGCTGACTCGACAATCATCTGCTGGAGTATTCCATCACTTGATATAGACCCATATGGTCCCTACAGTAAGTTTTGTTCCATTCATGTTAGCCAGATAAGAATTGAGGTCAAATAAAGAGAAGTCTATTTTCAATGGTTAAAGAATCGTTTCATAGTACTTACGATTCGCTTGTTTTTTAAATTTTTTTTTTAGATTCGGAAAATCTCAGCGGCATCCTTGTAGCACACACAGACGCAGTTTGGGATCTAGCGGTCCAGACAGGTTCACTGCAGCTACTGTCCGCTTCTGCAGACGGCACCTGTCGGCTCTGGAGTCCAACATTAAAATCACCCTTACTAAATAGCTACATTCCAGAACAAGGCAAGTAGAGAATTTGTGTGCAAGCGTTTTCTTAGCTGGGCCATGGAATTCGCAATGCCATACATTTGTACTTGTATTTCGAATAAATAGTACTCTTTCCACCACTTTATATATCGCTCAAAGCTTAGAACGATTTTCGGTTGAGTGTCGTAAAACTAAAACCAAAGTAATCACTCTGGCCAATCACAAAGGAAACAGAAAATCAAGTAAACCAATCAAAACTCGAAGCAAATACATGTAGCCGGCACAAAGCGCGGGAAAACGTGTGTGAGCGAGTCGGGATTGGTTTTGGTTTTAGTTCTGATTGGTTGAGAAAGTGCTGCGTGATTTTTGAAACCAATCACTAAGAGGAGTAATTCAAAACCAAAGCAAAGGCTAATTACTTTTGACACTCAAGTGAAAATCGCTCTCTACTTACGTAATTGGCGTGGAATTTTTAGGGTCTGTAGGAATGGGTGTAACTCGAAAGAGAACGTTTAACGGTTCTACGTTAACATATCTTATTGTAACATCACTGCATACTTTTTCTTGCGTCTGGCAGTACATTGGCAAGCCCGTTGGGCGAGTCAAAGCACATGATGAGTTAAAATATAAAGCGCCGAGACTCTGCACTAAAATGCCTCGTAAAAGAAATATCGTCTAACGATTTCTTGGCTTGAACCCTTTTTTGGCGCCTTTACGCCGTCAGAAGAAATAAGGTCTCCCATAATGTACAAATATCGTCAGATATTCGTAAACGTTTCGCGCGTTGTGTATGTACTTACTTTTTTTTAACCTCCCCGTGGTTGCTTGCACTTAACGCTTGCTAGCTAGAAAAAAAAATTCTGTGACAGGACTCGTTTTGACTAAATGTTTGTCACCTTCCCTCTTCAGAAGGTTATGGTGTTCCCACATCAATCGACTTTATCCGCACAGAGACTTCACAGATGGTCGCTTCGTATTCGTCTGCTCAGTGTGTTATTTATGATCTGGAGACGGCAGCACCAGTAGTTACACTCGACAGCGCAAAAACATACAGTAAGTATGCGAGTGACTTGCATTACCTTATTATAGGAAATTAACGCTCGTGTTAATTAAGGTATTTGAAATTAACTCGACTTTAAAGTGTCTATGTAGCCTACAGGTTTTTTTGTGGTTTTCGTATCTCTATAATGCATAAACAAGTATTTTAAAAGAAATTTTTGGATTCCGCCACTTTTTCGCTGCAAAATCGAGCTTTAAAGTTCCCGCTTCGGCCACGCCCAAAGAAGTTGACCGGGAGTCAAGACAAGAAAGAGTCTGGGTTCCAGACCGGCTGTGACGTCAAGTCAGGAACCGCGAAATCTTGCCGCCAGTTGAAGTCAGCATATCTTCTGTAATTGCGAGGAAATACTGACGGTAGAAATATACCATATAGATGCTTGTTGCGGTATGCTCGAATACTCCATTGCGTTGCATTTAAGGGTGATGTGAGAACAGAAGCAAAGGCTAGAAGGAAAAAGTAGATGGACTTCGCCAAGTTAAAACGTTAACGTGCAAAGTGGAATCCGAGTGCTTCGTCTGCCGTCTGCGCTTGCCACTTCGCTCCCAGGCATATTACAAGATATTACACACAATTTCTATTAGAATACTTGTTTATGCATTATAGAGATACGACAACCACAAAAAAAAAAAAAACTGTAGGCTGTATAGACACTTTAATTAACGCGAATTGCAGGGAAACTTACTCCTGAATAAGAGAAATTAACGCGAAAGAGGAGGTAAATTTTAAAACTGAAGGAAATTGACGCGATTAACACAAGGAAGCGCAGTTTGTGGCAGAAATCATAAGAAGATGATGTGTCAAATGTCGAACTGTCGTTCTGAAAGCAGGCATGAACTGAAAATAACGTAAAGAATGAAATACAAGCCAATACAGTTTGCAGAAAAGGGAGATCAAATATGCCTGGACAAGATCTAGATTAATGAAAACTAAGGTCGCGAAAATTAACGCTTCACCTAATTAATGTTGCGGAAATTAACACTGACAAAAATTAACGCGGCTTAAATTAACGCGAATTTTAAGGTAAATCTTTTTCACAGTATTACTAAACAGATAAGCAACGGATCTTCGTTGACTCTCACGAAGAGTTTCCGATTCTCATTATCCAATCAAATATTAGCACGAACACCCACGAGTACACCGAAAATTGTCAAAACCGCGGGCTCTTTTAACTTTCAGAGGCGGGTTTTCGCCAGTAAACAGTAATAACTGGTACTTGCACTAGCAAGTCCGTTTGCTGCAGAAAACCAGTTTAGTTTTATAATTACTGGGATATATCTATGGAGTACTCATCTTTTCTGAAGGTCTTCTCGAAGCTGTTCACAAGACCACATCTTTTTTCTTTCAGATAATTCACCGTCAACTCAAATTAACAAAGTAGTTAGCCACCCCACCCTCCCCCTCACAGTCACAGCGCACGAGGACAGACATATACGCTTCTTCGACAACAACACAGGTGAGATCCGTGAAAATTCTGTAATCTTATAGCTGGTTTTCACTGTCGCGCCATAAAAAAGTGAATTGGAAACCCTTCAATGAAAGAAGCCAAGATGATGAAATGTTATAAGACTAACACAGGAAAAAATTCTCAAAGTTTCAGGTCGCTTCGTTACGCCGTTTTTGAGTTACTTGCCGAAACGTTTCGTGCAACTTAATAAAGCTTTGTATGGAGACGTCATATTGGTGTACAACTTTGGTACACCAACGTTGCGGCTCCAAATCAGCCAAACCATCTAAAATTGCCTTTTGCGATGAAAGCGCTTTTTCTTCGATCGTGATCAAGTATATATGCGCATAAATTCATCTCAAAAGACTTAAAATGTTTAAAGTACTGAAGACAGTGTGAGAAAACCTTTTTTCATTCTGACAGCTTTTTCGCGGTCACTATCCTCGTGTCACGCAAGGCCAAAATTCGGAAATTCAAAATGCTGTATTTTCAAAACGAAAGACACTACAGGACTAAGGACTTGCAAAAAGATTTATTTCTAGGTCATCTTCATTCAAGTGTTGATAAAAATTCTGGAGACCTAGCGATTTTGAGTTTAGAATTTTAGGGCGTTATTTGCAAAACAAGAATTGGTTACCTGTGAATGAATTACATCTTGAGCAGCTGCAATGCTCAAAATCGCGTTTCCTTTAAAGGGACTGTGTCACGGCTACGTTTATTCTATTTTATTAAGATTTGCCAAATACAGAAATACTCCCTGTGAAACTTAATGTTTACGAAGGAAATACTTCTGTGGATCTATATGGCTAATCCATAGCTTCATTTCAAACAAACATGTCTCCCGGTCGTGATAATTAAAAGTTACAAACTTAATTTTGAAAACTGTTCAGCCTAACAGTATTTGAAAAACCCATATCACAATCCGTTTCAATCTTCTTGAATTTTTGTCCATCCGTACCTTGTTCTGTATTTGCTGTGTTATCGAAATGTTCCTTCACTGTTTCAAGTAAATATTTTTATATTTCAATCAATCTGATTGTCATTTTGATAAGTCTTCATTTGGTTAAAATCCGTGACACTGTTCCTTGGTGGAAGGCAATTTACTGTTCAGAAGTGGCTTGTTGCCCTCCGAGAGACTGTGTAGCGATTGCTAGTTATTTTGTGAATTGTAACTTGATTTATTTAATTTGAATTTTGTTAGAAACAATTTATCAGTAATATACTAAAATGCCAGAATCACCCAAAGTGTTCGCTTATTTAATTTGCCCACACAAAGCGAGCAGTTATGTAATATATCAAACACGTTATGTAATATATCAGTCACCGAGCGGAGAGTTGAAAATACGACGCGCAGCGGAATATATCTTGTCAAACTCGGGGTGTTTGGAAACGTGATATATCAGACACTCTCTTGGGTTTGATATATCATCTCAATCAAAAACTGTGGAGTAAATAGGCAATAAAATGGTAAATTCAAAATCTATTTTTAAGAACATGTTTGGAAACCAACGTCATCGTTGATTTACTTTGTTTTTATTGGATGAATTATTAATGAATTTGATAATTACGATTTCCCGCCACGAACGCGGCTGCAACCAGTATTTCCCCGCCATTCTGCACGTGTGTGGTTTGCTTTCGTCTTGGGTCGAATTTGTCCCACTAGTATTTTCTGCCATCGTTTTCCCACATTTGCCTTCTTTAAACGATTGATATGTTCGTTTTCGTGTTTTTTGCTGAAAGATGATAACTATTAAGTGTTTTCTCGCTGGCCTTCTGTGTAGGCGGTAGAATTTTTCCTTTTTGACAAAAGAAAATATTGACGGAAGGAATCGACAATGAAGACTGATCCTATTCTTTCTTTTTTGTTTTTTCTGTAAACCCACGGTTTAGATAGTATTAATGACCAGACGGTTAGTTCATTATTTCCTTTCAGTTCATCAGAGCTGAAATTCCCAGTTTAAAAACGTTTAAACGAAGAAATTACGAAAACAAACCTTTTAATCGGCTTGCCAGGAAATTGCTTGCTTTGCTTCGCCAAATTGCTTCTTTGTTGTGCTAAATGCTCGTTTTATTCCGCCTAATTGCTTGGTTTAATGTGCTTATTCATTGTGCACCTGATTGTGTGCCGTTCGGAAATTGTCGCAGTTTGAACAATAGTATTATCTTAGGAAATTAGGAAAAATAAACTTCAAAACAAGCCTGTTGGTAGTTTGACATGCAACAAGAACTTTTGGTTGGATTCCCTTCTTTACCATTTCGCAGCACTGCATATACGCCAGAATTTTTCGAGACCTTTGAAAGACTGTTTTACGTTTTTAATTACTCATTTACACCTTCACATATTTAAAACTTCAATTGACATTACGTTAATAAAAAGCGAAATAATTATAGCGTCAATCACTTAGGAAAGTGGTGAATGCAATCTTTTTAAATACAATTATTTTTCCGAAGCCGCCTCAAATGTATTTTGTTTGTTGTAGTTGTCCAAAAATGAAACTCTGGAAAATTTTACCAGTTTTCATGTTAAGAGTTGCTTTCGTTGAGGTTACGAGCTTTCTCCTTGTTGATTTGTTATTTTTATCGTGGGGCAGTGGTACAATGCACACCTGTTTTTGAAAAATCTATTCTTCCATGTAGTTGTGATGTAAATTTGATCAATTTTTCAGTCGTACCAACAGTATTTTCTCGGCTTAAGCGATTTGAAAAATCCCTGGAATAGTTTGAAAAGTTTCGTTTTAACATAAATTAGTGGTATTTAAATTTGATTTATTTTAAGGAATTCTGGTGCAAAGCATCATATAGAAAGTGCTCGCGTCTTCTTTTTGAATAGTAACAAATGACGATCATCAAAGGGGAACTTCTTTCCTGGCAATTGAAAGGATTGTTTGCTTTGAGGAAATGACGTTTTTTTTATTTCACAAGCAGAAGAACTCTCGGAAACACGAAAACAATAAATTCACAACGAAGTGGAGTTCGCCACTGCAGTTTTCTTCATTTTCACACGGGGATACATCTCGGGTGTTCGTGTGAAGCGAAGCCAGCTTTCGGAAGAACTTTTTTCCAGAGCGTTAAATTTCGCTGAAATCAGCTACAAATTCGAGACGTTAAATTTTTCAGTTTTGTTCGCTCTCAATTCAAACTCGGCCACAATTTGTTTGCGGCTTATTGTAAACCACTATGACCAACCGTACCGTTTTTGTGTCGGAAGTTAGCGAGGAAAAACTCTCTCCAACGGTCATAGTTCAGTTTGTTCTACTAGCGATAATTTTTCTAGTTGCAGTGACTGGAAATGGTTTAGTCTGCTTCGTGGTGTACCATTTCAAACACTTACGTACTATACCGAATATTTTGATCGTAAACCTATCGCTGATCGACTTGATCAATTCTCTTGTGAACATGCCTCTATTCGCCGGTTTTTACATTTTCAAGGCGGATGTGTTTAGCGGCAAGTGGATTAGTTATGTATTTTCCTCTCTGCATAACTACATGCTGTATTTGAACGTTTTAACCCTGGTGGTACTCATGGCGGATCGTTACGGCGCAATCAAGTTCAAGATGCGTTATCATGCGTGGAAAACCAAGACTAAAGTGTACCAGGCCATTGCTGCCATCTGGGTCACAGGAACTGCGCTGATTATTTTCCTGGGATTCCGTAAAAATAGAGTTCTCTCTGAGTACGAGGGCTTGCCGCTAATGGAATACCGTCGGATTTTGTACAGAGCCGAAGGCTGGAAAGTTGCGCTGGGCCTTTTCGGCACCCCTCTGATAATCATCGCCGTTCTCGGTGCGCTTATCTGGAGATCTGTGAAAGCGAGTCGAAAACGACTCAAGGCAATAACCACAGGGGATGACTGTTCTCCTCAAGGAAAAGCAATGCTTAAACTCATCCGCGAAAAAGAAATTCGAACGATGCAGAACATTATCATCATTGTGGTGACGTATTTCGTTTGTTTTGTCCCCGCCATGGCTCACGGCGTGTGCGTTAGAAGAGAAATTAACCTCCCCTGGTTGGAGTATTTTGCGTTCTTCTTCACGTATTTCACCAGCGCGTGTAATCCGGTCGTATATTCTTTGCGCACGTGTCGGTTCAGGCAAGTTATCAAAAAGCTGTTGAAACCAAAGCGAAAAAGAGATCGCGTTTTGCCAGTTGTAAATTCGACAGTGAGAACGAATGAAAGCAACCTTTAAGAGCAAGTTGCGGAACAGTAAGTTAAGAAGCTTAACGCGAACTTGCGTCGTCTTTCAGTAACACTTTATAAGTGACTTTTGAACAGATATAATTAAACGATAGAGTTGGTGCCTCTATACTCATCCAAATATAGCCAGTTGCTCTTCTTGACGTGATGTAATTTCAAGAAATGTCATTAAAGAAATTTATGCACATTTAAATCTTGTGTCAGTCTCTTGCTCTGGTGCCAATTTTTGCTAAATTTAAATACCGATGTGGACGAACTGAAAACAATTTTACTGACCAATTTTATAGTCGCCTTAGTAAACTTGAGTTTATGTAGCTCTTAGCCTCTAGTACTACCCCTAGATAGCGGGCTCAAATATTATTATTATTTATTTATTATTCAAACAGCAAGCTTTTTTTCTTTACAAAATTTTCTTGCGCGTCTTCGACAGATAAACGCGGGGGCGTACTTTAAAATGGAGGTTAATTTGCGCGCAACGATTTTTCGCCTTGATTCGGCCAAAATTTAAGAAGAAAAGGAGTGAGCGGAAAACAATCGGCCCAATTTTTGAAAAATCTGTTGCACTGCAACAAATTTTCATCGCAATTCAAATCAAGCAAAGAAAATCGGGTCAACTGGGGCCCCTTGTGTCTATCATGCGCGAACGAAAGAAAAGCTCTAATTTAGCGGCAAATGAAATGTTGAACTCTTCCTTCCACAATAAATCTTTATGAGCAGTATAAAAATAATAGAATCGGTTATATACTCAAAAATAAAGTACATTGTATTTTGTTTTCCGAGTAGTACGAAACACAAGAAGATTAAGTTTTGAAGTGAAATTATGCGCACGATGCAAAACTACGAACCCGTGAAATGTAAACATTGGTTGACCGATATTTTGCCGTTAATAAAAGTGCAAAGTCGCATATTTCCTTGGTGATTCGAGCTTTGAGAAAGTTGATTCATTGTGGAGCTAAAATTTCTCACGAAACGCAAGAAGTTTGGGCTTCCACGCGCACAATGCAAATTCGATGGAGCCAAGCCCATTATGTCGTGTGCCCCTGCATTTATTACGGAACATTGTTACGGAAAATATAATTTAACGGACGTTTTCAGTAAAAGTTTTTTTTTTTTTTGTGTGTAGGTAAACAGATCCACACCATGGTGGCCCATCTTGATGCAGTGACAAGTCTGGCTGTGGATCCAAATGGTCTCTATCTCCTCTCAGGAAGTAAGATTCAAATTGATTAAGGAGTTTAAGCAACAACGAAGGCGATGCCGAGGATAACGTCGCTTAAAAAGTGAATTTATATTTTCTTACGAATCTCGCGATAATCTAGATTCATTACGTTTGTCTATTACTGTCAGTTCTCTTTCAAAACTGGATATGTGAAACAGCGTTTCGCATCGAAAAGGAAACTTTAAAAAATCGCCCTTGTTATTCATTTTCACACATAACGTAAGTTTGGTCATTTTGTTTTGTTTTGCTTTTTAGGTCACGACTGCTCCATTCGCCTTTGGAACCTGGACAACAAAACCTGCGTTCAAGAAATCACTTCGCATCGAAAGAAATTTGATGAAGCGATATACGACGTGGCTTTTCACCCTAATCGACCGTACATTGCTAGCGCGGGCGCAGATGGTATAGCTAAAGTGTTTGTTTGACTTGCAACATTGCCAAGGCAACGGGCACGCGAGCGTGGTTAGTGCAAAAATGACGTCAGGAAGGTTTTATCCAATAACAGCGCTGCGTGGTGTAATTGAAATGGTTTCCTTGAACAAAGTTGGTACCAAGAAGATGGCGTGACGGTCACGCTTGCGGCAGTCCTAGTACTTATGCTGTAACGCCATGGAAACGGCTAAAAACGATTCTAAATGCCTTGGAGTAAAATGTAGAATTTGAAAAAAGCATTCGTCCCTTGTATAACGAGCTTAATGGAGCTGAATGGGGCTGTAAACTGGCATCTAACTCCAAGTGGCTCTCTTCTACGACTGAGAGCATCTAGAACCGAGATATACAAGGTGCGACACAGTATGTTTACATCCCTTCAGAGACGAACTACGCATGACGAGATGTGCTTCTCGTATACGCAGTATTTGCTAAGTACTTTTCTATATAAAGTTGCCAAAGAACAGTTTGATTGGTCTTAAATTAATTTTGGAGTTGCACTTAGTTTTTTGCCATTTATACATTGATTTTGGTCTTCTATCGATAATATGTCAGACGACATCTTTTTTTTTCCTTTTTCTTATAGTGTAGAAATGTAAAGGGCCTTGGGTACTGATTTGTGACTCAGTGAGATAGTCGTGAAATGTAGCGAGAGGTCAACGAAAAGATATTGATTTATAGGCGAACACCATTTTAGCCAGCCTGAGCCTACGGCTTGTTTTTTTTTTTTTGGCATACTAAAATACATGGTACGGTTTTGCTTTTCGATTCCTGTCGTGGAGCGAAGGACACTGACACGCCGTATTGAGAAACTTTGTGAACCTTAAGATAAAATGCAATTTCACAGTTACTCTGGGAGGTGGGTTTGAGAAAAGTAAGACATTGTAGCGACTATCGAGACAGTCAAGGTTCTTTTTTTTTTGCCAACGGTTGGCTCCTTTTCCTTCTATTTAAAGGGACTATGTCACGGGGATTTCGCAGATTTTTGATCTAAACTGTTTTGAAATTAGTGATAGGCAACTTAACCCTAAATAAACATTATCTTTGAACTTCTAAAGGAAGATATAACCTTTATTTGCGGTTAGAAATCAAGCTACGGCTATAAATATCAATATTTCGAAGACGCGCGAAAACAATTTGAAAACTTTTGCCTAACTTTTTCAAATTGCAATCCGTTTCCATCCGCAGCCAAAGATGATCGTTAACATTTTCAGTGCTCTAATATAGCAATTTTTAATAAAAATGGACTATTATTTTTAAGTTTCCTGCGACACAAATATAAATTTTGGCGGTTCAAAAATTAGTAAAAATCCGTGACATAGTCCCTTTAACCCGGGTCTGGCTTGAATTTCATCCCTGTCACACGTGACCCTTGGTCAATTTCACTCCAGATCACGTCGACCAATCAAAAGTTCAAGCGATAATAAAGGAGGAATGGTGCTTCACCCAGCGCCCTTCATAGTCGAATGCGGACTATATTTGTTTTCATGACCAAACAGTACTTACAGAAAACATTTGAAGCTTAGGAATAGTATCTAAATTAATTTACCAATTTACATCATCAGAGAACTGCCAATATAACGTGTCGGTTTTTGTTAAGCGTTTTGAGAAATACGTTTTCTTTGCTAGTATTTTGGTCCTAAGTGTGATATCCCTAAATCATAGCATTTTGGAGCAAAACAAAAACAAAGAAATAGGGAATAGTTTCAGGAAACTTTTCATACATTTGTTTTTATTTGTGACAAAACTGGAAAGGGAAACCAGTATTCTTGCGGAAGACCTCCAAATAAAGGCGTTGTCAATCAAAGCTGTTATTAACTAGCTATGGAGATATTTAATTTGATTGACAGCTTGTATTCATACTTATTCTTGGAACACTTTGTAATGAAATCAAGTCGTCAATTTGGCTCTAAGGCTGTGTATGTATGCGCTCAAGAATATTTTTGGGCAAAAATTGTACAGTAATTTTGATTTCAACCATTTCTTGTATAGGCTAATCTAAGGTTAACCCGAGAGATGTTCTGATTAATAGGGACAAGTAAAATTTCAACTTCTTTAGAAAGGTGGTCTTGAGGATTTTGTTTAAATATTTTGTTCATTCTGAGCGGGCCGTCTAGATCCGTGCTCGTCGCTGAAATCATTTGGGGAAGATTTCCTTGGACCTTAACTTGCGAATATGGTGCTGAACAGACCAAATACGGTTTTGCTGTGGAACTTGAGAGAAGCTGAAGGCAACTGAGGGGCAACATGTGTTTGTATGGAAGAACGCTTTGTTCCTCCTCCTCCTCCTCCTGCTCCGCCTCCTCCTCCTCCTTCTCCCTCCCCCATCCCGAGCTATCTTTCACAAAGCTTTGTTTTGTTACTATTCAACAAATGCGCGCGCCTGCGATATACGTACGTTGTCAAGATTCGTCCGAAATCTTGGAAATGCTGCACAATCCCATTTTTTTAGCTGGAAAATGCATTTTGTTAACAATTTGTTGAATAATAAAACAATTATCCTGCTCAATCTTGCGGAATAGCGTCTGATTCTAGCCAACTCGGCCTACGGCCTCGCTGGTTAAGTATCGGGCGATATTACGCGCGATTTCGCAGGTTAATTGTTAATTATACATGTCGTGTTTGCAAACAATTTATTTTGTCTTTCTGGGCGTTATAAACATTTTTTCAATATTTTTCTTACCCCCCCCCCCCGCCCCCCCCCCCCCCTGCAATAAAATAATGGTCCGCCCTTAAAAAACCCACTGGCAAAACCAAGACCATGCGCCTAAACTGCAGGAAGAACAATCCCACCATGCAATGGCGGCAATGAATCGGAAGGCGTTGAAAAAAGACGGCACAGGGCTAGACATCAAAAGAGGACTTGCCCTAGCAAGGATTGCTTTTGTTACGCTACAGCCCAAGCTATAGTAAAGTAAATGAAAAGAACCTCGATGTAACGAAACCCTGTTGTAGCGAAGGCATATCAGGGTCCTTCAGATCGGAGTACGAGTGCGAGACTGTGTACGAGGTCGACTTTTCCAACATTTCGCACCAATCTCGTACTGATGTAGTCTCCTTTTCAGCTAGTCAGCAACAGGGAGGAGTAAGGGCTCTGGGAACGTAACTGGACTGAAATTGACTGCAAGGCTGAACATACTACGTGAAAAATAGACTTTGCGAGACACCCACACGACTAGAACCGATAAAGCAGAATGTTGGTGTCTCGCAAAGTCAATTTTTCACGTAGTATGAAGAAACCCCAGTGGTCCTGGTAGAAATGTCCTAAGCACAGTCACACAGTTTAAATTGGCCGATATTTTAACACTTATTTTTTCCTGTGGTGACCTCAGCGGGCCGTGGTTACTACTGTTGTTACTACTAGTAAATACATACACCTTATTCGATTGTTTACCATAATATAATAAGTGCGGATATCTTGCGAGTCGCGTAGTATTTTTCCGAGCCCCGTAGGGGAGAGGTAAAATACGAGAAATGAGCAAAATATCCGCGCGTATTATAAGTTAAACCATCGACTAAGGGATTTATTATTCCATTATTTTTTCCACTGAGGTTTGGTCGCTTGGCCATTTTGTTGCTTCCCTTTTCCCCTTTTTTTTTACCTTTCCGTCCGTATTTTTGCCCTGTTCTACAGTGTAATAACGTGTCATATTTTGCGCGTTGTCTTGACCTAATATGTTAAAATGGCGCAATAGTGAAATAATAAAGTTGCATTGCAACTACCATCCTTGTTCTTGTGTTAACATGAACACATCAATAACGAGAAAAAATGTTTTTTAATAGCTTTTGTTTTATTCTAATATTACAACATGCCTTAGATAATTAGCTTACTGTCACACACACAGGACTTCAGGAAACCTTATTAGTTGTCAACTTCTTTAATGGATTATGCAATCACTGTCCCCAGTTTACACACGAAGTTACACACAGGGGACCTTTAACATAATTGCACTTTTTCCCTCTTAATAAAGTCAACCCTCACAACTGACGGACACCTTCAGGACCGCGATTTAGTGTCCTGTCCGTAATAACGGGGTGTCCGCAAGGCGGGAGTTGACTGTAATATGTCGAAAGATTACAATTCCATAAGCCTTTAGTGTAGACTGTAGAGTGGCCAAATTTTTTCTGGATTTGGCAATCATTGTCCCCAATCTGCACATGCACTTACACAGAGGGGACCTTTCAATACACACAAATTCCGCCCTTTTAATATTTTATCAAAAGCGCGTTACAAGATTACAATCGCATTAGCCTTTAGTGTACTTCCCCGTGAAAAGTGGCTTATTTATTACAGCGGTATTTCGTAATTATTGTCCCCAGTCTTCACACCATCTTATACACAGGGGACCTGTTAAAAAAATGCACATACCCGCCAACATATTGTATAGAAAGTGCATTAAAAGATGATTGGCTTATTCTCAGATATATGAATAAAGCTACTGCCCCCCGTCTAAGTACGTGATACAAGTTCAATCATGCAATGATCGTCGCTTGGTAAAGACCCCCTCAACGATTGCCCTTTTCTTTTGTTTTCAAACAAGCTTGTTTTCCTCGAACTCTAGATTGACTAGATTGACTCGTGGTATTCATTACCCATACACATACTATTTAGGGGACACAACTAAAAAACTAACTAATGCTAATAATAATGCTAGTATATGTATATAACAATGACATCTATAAAATCTATGATTAGAAAACTATGCCTCTGTGTAAAATCTATTGTTAAAACCTGTAACTATGTGCGAAAACTATGATTGAAAACTATGAGTGAATAGGCTCAAAAGATTTCACATTGCAGGTAACATTGCACGTAACTAGTAATACAAAGACGAGCTACTCGCTTTACGATGCCTAACATTTGGTTTAGAGAAATTTTCGATTGAGTGTCAAAATCTATCCAGAACTGCATTGGTTTTGCTTCATTACGCTCTGTGATTGGTTTAAAATCTCGCGCCACCTACTCAACCAATCAGAAATAAAAGCTAAACCAATCGTGCTTGCTCGAATACGTTCTCCCGCGCATTGTGGTGCTTACATGTTCTTGCTTCGAGTTGTGATTTGCTCACTGGATTGTCCGTGTCCTTTGTGATTGGCCTGAGTGATAACTTTAGTTTTGGTTTTATAAAACTCAAACAAAAATCACTCTAAGAGACCTATGCAGTTACAGATTATAGTTATAGTTACTTATTATCTTTATCATACGTAGCGAGTATACCTAGCCGGAAACATTAACTATGACTGTTTCAAAGGCAATCTGTACATGAAACAACCCTGTACACGTTAACGAATATAACCTTTCTAATATCAGAGAACATACTTCCATTCTGGGTAGAATTTAGCACTGCCTGGCCGGGTGCCTTATTAATCTTTCTTGCTGTCTGTCAGTCTTGCTAACAAGGCGTCGAGTTTCTTGTTTGTTTCATCCTTGTACTCTTTGACATCTTTGACAAGCTCTTCTAACTTCCGGTTTGTTTCTTCCAAGCATTTTCTAACATTGCTGTCAAGGTCTTCAACTTCCCTCGGGCACATCTAAAAAGAGTAGTTAAAAAACAGAATTAACTCGGTTGTTTCTAAGGCCTCTTCAACTTTTCTAACAGATGAAAAAATAAATAAATGTTTCACAAGCCAAGACCTCATGGTAGCCAGAACAAGAGTGAGAATGTTTAACGAGCAGTACAATAGCTCGGCGTGTTGTGAATTTTCCATGTTCCATGTTTTCATGTTGAATTTGAACGTTTAAACTATTCTCAGCTATAAGACAGTTTTCGCATAGCAAGCTTAAGCTTCCGAGGGAGCCAACAGACATTTAATTCCATACTTTACCATTTACTCCTCCTGATTAAGCATCGCCCTTCGAGTTAGCGACCCACATAATAGCAAAACATTTTTATAAGCACCACCCTCAACGCCATCGCGCTGATGCGACGAGACCTATACTCACTGATGCAGCTACTTGACTTTGATTGAGAAAGAATCAGTAGAGTTTTGGTTGTTGTTGTTATCGATTTTGGACAAAAAGGAGCTATGTTTTATTCATAAATCAGCTGGTTCTTAATGGGTTTTTAAAAAGCGCCGCCCTTGAATAAGCACCGCATCAAAAACTCATAAAAATAACATGTGCCGCGCAAGAGAATACTGTATTTTTATTTCACTCAACTGAAGAGTCTGAGATTTGACAACAACAACAACAACTACAACTTTATTTATTCACCCCTTAATATTTTACAAAAGGAAAAATTTCTATAATGACGACGTAACTGTACAGAGATCCGTGCGTTATCTCTGATTGGTTTAAAATTTTCGCGCGCATGTCACAAACTTGGACTTTTTCTGGCCAAGTCTCAGACGTCTCTCAGGCAGAAAAGAATCGAACACAAGAAGAGAGAAGTCTGTTTACTCAAGCAATGACATCCAAGAGAAACTGTAAAAGTAAAGTTTCTAAGCCTAGTGACTAGTATCACATCACATCACATCATCGTCATCGTCATTATTTTCTTTTTCACAACTGGTAAATAAGACCTTTAGTCCATATTAAGTTACTCCGAGCATTCTGTTAGGTTACACAAAAAAATTCTCCAGTACCCAATTATACACCTGGGTGAAGAGAGGCACGATGAAACTGAAGTGTCCTGCCCAAGAATACAACACAGTAACCCGACAGGGATCGAACCCAGTACGCTCGATCCAGAGCCTAACGCACAAACCATTGGGGCACCGCGCCTCACACAACAGACAGACTGGTCCAGTAGACCTTAATGATCGCAAAACGCCAAGTTATAGACGGCGTATCCGGCCCGCCATCGTGGTTTACTCGAAGCACTCGATTCGCTTCCCGTACAAGGAGTAAGGCCTAGCGTACAATTTTTAATTCTTACCTTAGCCAACACGATACTCCTTTGAGTCATGCCAATGTAAGGATATAACGGTTTGTCAGAGTCCAGGAGAAACTGATCCTCTCCTTCTTCGGTAATAACGTTCCTTCCGTTAAATGAAAAAGTAACTGGAACTTGTCTTTTCCCGTCTTTCTCTTTTTCTTTCTCATAAATTACTGTACATCGAATCCGGTCACCTCGACGCACCAGGGCAAGTCCTGCGAAACATGCACATAGATTATTACTTACACCAGGATTAAAATGTAAGTCGTAGTACAGATCCCGTAAGATATGCCTTTTTCAATCTCACATATTAAAGAATGCCCTAAAAGACCCTAAAAAGCTGTGTCAAACCGAAGGGAACGTCCACATAATAGTTTAATACAGGTAGCATAACGACCAAAAACTGAACACGAATGGACATCGTCATGACTGAGTAAGATTTAGATAAATTATAGACAGCGAACTTGAAAAAATCTGGAATAAAAAAAACACTGCTTTAATACTAGTAAAAACACGGTTTTGATTTAGTTTCTGCTTTTACTACTTCTTAATACCTTTAGTTTGTTTTCCATTTGTATTATTGTGAAAGATGTTTCCATCATCAGTGTGATATCCCACGGATTCTTTAAACCATCCTGGCATATGGCTCGTGTTGTAATCCTCGGCCGTCGCTCCTATTCCCAGCCATTTGTCGTCCCCAGTCTCTAAAATCAAGACCTAAAAGGCAAAAGCATCTTTAAAAACTCCTCTGAAAATTTAAAGCCACAGGTTAAGACAATATACGGGTTTGCACGTAAAAGTGCTGATATTATAAAAAAAACATTGCCTGGTTTGTCCAAAAACAGGACAAAATGAAATCAATCGTAATGAAGGAAAGGTGCTCAATGATTGTAATACAAATTATTTATATTACTACCCGCTCAAACTTTCGCAAGTGCTTTATAAATCCAGACAAAATGTTCTTTGTCTTCTTCATTTTTTCTTAATAGTAACTAAGTCTTCAGTCAATTCAGTGAGCTATAATCTAACAATTTGTTATGTCGTCTCATATGTGAACAAAGGAATCAGTGAATTATAATACTGCAGCAAACCATGTTACAGTCAACATAGTTTGCATAATTACTTTCGAGTTTTATCAAGCTCACTCGAGAATTAATTGTCATAGACATCCTCTTGCCAAGCGGGCAGTTGAGCGCGAATATGGCTACCTTTTAGGCTCGTCAAAAAGTTTTTTATTATTATGCAATAAATAAGACCTTAGTGGAAATCATTCAATTTTAACAATTGATGTATCAATATAACACGTAAATCAATCTTATTCATTTGAATTGAGCTTATTTAGTGGCTGCCCAATGATTCAACTCGTAACGGACATCAACATCAGTAACATTGACAACCAATCGTTGAGTAATCCGTGAGGTAAGTTTGTTTATTCAAAGGGTAGGAGTATTTTCGTACGTGTATTGTGCTCTTACTCCAAATTCTAACGTTACATAATGCATCACTTGTGTCAACTACTGAACTTGCAATAATTAGTTATAGAATGTTGCTACTCACCTCAAAATGAGGAAACTCGGCAGAAAACTGTTCACGATATGCAGCACCACAAAAAAAGGGCGGGGCTTCTATCCGTATGAACGGGTGGGCTTTCCACATCTTGGAAAGATCAGAAAATAAACTGAGTAACTAGCTATTGCAAAAATAATATACAGTTTTCTTTTCGACTAGAACATGTTTGAAGAATTTCGAGGCCGAGAAAGCCAAAATTATAACAAACACATGGAAACATACTCAAGGTTCAAATTTGGGTAAGGGCTTTAAACTTTGTCTAGTTTTTGAACGAGTGGAATACATGAACAATATTATTCATAACATGACATCTTTGTTCCAATCCAACCTGGAACTAACATTGTTATATTAATATACTCATCTACAGGACTGGCAATCTGATTGGTCCTACTAAAGGTGTGTGACACAGTATACCATCACTTCCTAAATAGAAATACCGGTGGCGGTTTCTTTTTTATTTCTTTAAACTTAGTTTGCATCATTTTCTGTCGAAAAGAATTTATGGTTACAAGGAAAAAAAAATCTTTAACCGTTTCAAGACTTTGACATGTGCTTGTTTGTGAGAAAGAAACAGAGTACCATTTAGGACAATGCACCTGCAAAAACCCTTTTGCTGTTCTGTAAAAAGAGTTCACTATTTTTACAGTTCTCATCGTACACCTTGTTTCCCCCACCCCTCCCAAACTCACCATCCCTTTACAGTAATAGCGCTGCGCACAGTTTCTAAAACTAGTTTCTTTCACCCTAGACCCCCCACACAACTCAGACAAGAATTGCATTCCGGTCAAAGGTTTTGTATGAGCGCGATTTATGGTAGTTAAGGAAAGCGGGCAAAAAACCAAAATTAGTGGTCTAGGCTTTCAATGAGCCTGAGTAATATTGAAAGCCAAACATTGCTGTCATAGGAAAGGTAAAACTGATTCAACGTATCCAGAAAATGGACTAAACATGACAAATTACTCGAAGATCCAATAGAGCCTGAGTGATAGATCCTCATTTCCAACTACCAAAAAGCTCCAAAACATTCTCAGGAATTCGATAAGATTACTTCACGCAGAAACGTGATCAAAAGAATACTATTCACACTTCATCCAGGCCTTAGAAAAGTGGGCAGTTAACCAGAAATTCGTCTTCGAGACTAGCAGTAGCAGGAGAACTATTTGTCGGGCCATCGGTTCAGGTGGTTGCATGAGATATTGAACAGAAAGCGTAAATGTTGTTCAATTTATAAAGCGTTCAGAGTGACAGTTAGTTTGGAGGACATACATACATAAATAAATACAAGTATTTCGCTGACGATATGTTTGACGCGGATATAAATACGCCCTGTAATGAAAGTGGTTCACGACCTGCCCTCTCGTCTTCTTACGGCGGGTTAAATAAACGAATCGGCCGGTATTATAATGTTTCTTTTCGAGATTTCCTGTGTTTTATTGGCTTTTTGGCTTAGTTTAATTAGTTCAGGTGTGCTACGCGATGAACCACTCGGAACGAATCCCCTGAATTTTGGATGCTTAAATAATAATACTAAACTAGTAATCAGAGATTAGGGGAGTGCGTTCGCCTATAGGTAAAATAGACCGCAAGGCAGGCAGGCAGTGGCCAAAAAACGATATGTTCGGCCTACTAGTAGTATGCCTTATACCAAAGTTAGTTACTATGCTTCTATTTCACTAAACGCGAGGGGGATAAGTATGAGAAAGATGGTGTGACGAGTCAAAAGAACATAGAATGAATGAAATATAATGTACATAAAAATAATTATTTATTTCACTTGACTTGTTATCGTTTGGCACTAACGAGATTTAAACTTCCACAAACTTCTGGAAATAGTTTCACTTCGATTTAAAATTCCACAGAGTACTTAAAAATACAGACATAATTCACACAGTAATCCATTACACGCATGTAACATTCAATATACAACTTCTTGTCAAAACGTCTAGTGTTTCTAGGAATAATGATATATTACAAATTCAAAGAAGTGATAAAACAATTTTGATCCGTATTATACCCACTCTCGATGCATGTAATTCTAACAATTTGTAGTTTTGTGCAACATATAATTGCAGGAAAACACGCTGGTTTACCTACCAATGAACTCCGTACGAAACTACGCATCGACTTACTCGATTTCCACTCTTTTTTTGACGTTCAGTGGCTGAAGACAACTCTGCTACCGTGGATGATAACCCTCTAATGTTCTCCACGACATTTACGGAAAAATTACAATTTTGGCCACACGTTTTTAGCCCATTTTTCAAGCAAAATAATGTTTTTGAGCTCAGTTTGGGACGCCATCTTGTTTTGCATGATATCGAGGCCATCTGTGGCAACCAATTTCCCGGCCGAGATTTGCCCCTGCAAAAATCAACCGGGGAGGCCAATCTGGCGTCCTTACATCTGCGCGCGCAATGCGGCTCGATTCATTCCGCATAACAGTACACAGGCATACCAACTCAAAAGACACAGGATACAAAAACAAAATTAGGCTTGCGCTCTCCTTCGTCGAACGCAATAATGATAATAATTATTAACAATTAGATTATGAGCTCAAGATTTCTATCGTTTTTTGCTCGAAACTGAAGCAAAAGCCAAGTTTTCATTGTAAAATGACGATTGAAAGATGTACTGACTTACAAGAAACAAGACGCCTTAAGCTTAAAGCTTAAAACCGGGCGGTTAGTGTTTAACTATTTGATTAGGCAAGTGCAGCAAAAACTTTTAAAATACCATTTAATTGAGAAGCACACAAGTCTGTGGTTTGTTTGTCCATGCTTGAACAAATTCCTGCTTAGGCTTCCAATTTTTTGTTAATAAAGAATAATCTCTGTATTTTTAGATTTTAGTTTTTACCTAAGGTTAATGGAAGATTAGATTATTAACATTATCATACACTTAACAAAGTGCAGACTACTCATAAAATTTTGAACAGCTGTTCTGATAAGAAAACCATGAAAAAAGGACAAAGGTTGCGCGATACAATCAAACATGGATTTTTATTCAACACCCCCCCTCAACCTCTCCCCCCCCCCCATTTCCTCTTCTTTTAGCCATTAACCTTCGAATATCTCCCCACCTACTCCGTCCTCCCCCATTCCTGCAGCCTTTGACTTTACTCCCTCCCATCACTCATTCTACTCTTCGGTGATGGCGCCAGCCGAGAAGCAGTTTGGGGGCGAGTAGCTGTGACACACAAGTCTGAGGTTTGCATAAGTTATGCAGTTTCCGTGAGTTGTAATATGTCAAAATGTCCTTCATTACATTAGCTGCTTTTATCAACATGCCTGGATAAATTACTGATTATTACGTTTTGTGTATTTCTAATCTTGAATAAATGAACCCAAACCAGTTCGTTAAATACTAAGAAGCGTTTAAGGTTTATTTAAAAAAAAATGTATCACAAACAATAAAGGGAATAATAAAAAATTAGAAAGCTTTTTAGCTTTTAAAAATGCAAGCTCTTCAAGTCAAGCTGATTCTTCGATCGAAAAACCTGCCTATGTGCTGCATTTTGGGAAGCAGTCACGCAAACACCAGTTCTTGCTTGCGTGATTCATTACAGGTAATTTCTCTCTCGCCGTTCGGTTCCGACTGAAACTCAAAACCGTTGAATGAAAAACCAAAAAATATATTGATTTCTCGAAAAAAAGAGCGGAGTAACCAGAAAATTACAGTATTGGCTCCTGCTCAAATAAAACGAGTCACATAAATAAAATTGAATAAAAATAAAACGAGTTACATAAATATCAAGAATAACAGAAAAACCTCAAAACACAATTAAGAAAGAATAAATGTGAAAAAAGAAAAAAAAGATTCAAGATGAGGTCTAGAAACATTTTAATGGCATTAAAAATTTAAATACTTTAAAGCCGTAAAATTAGCCAAAACGCAATTTTTTTTTCGCCGTCTATTATTTTACTCGATGGCTTTACCGATCCAAATTCCATTCTAGTTTTTAGAAATTATTATATTACTAATTTACATTTACATTTTTGTTTTTCTAAGCTCTTGAAAAGTGTGCGAGTAAAGGTTTTACTTCAAGAACCAAAACAAAGTTATTTTGTTGTGCAAACATTCAATTCGTCTGTGACACACGACTTGGTCGAATGAATATGGACAAAATGGACACAATTCTTGCTAAATAGAAAACATCTTCAAAGTAGAGTCTGGCCCAAAAATGCTTTGTCGAGCTTTGGCTACCAGCCGTTATTAAAAGCAGAAGCTTGCTGCAAAAACATTGCGTGACTGACGTAAAAAAGAGCTTTGTCAAAACAATCACCGGTTTCGCACTCTTTTTCTCGCTTGAGTCGAACGCTTGAATATAAACACAAAAATATACATTTCACGCTTAACAGAAATCAGGGTATCGGGCAAAATTTTAAATAGGAGAGTTATCTTAGCTCCTGCTGAGTAAATATCAGAAGTGCGAGATTTGAATCCTGGCCAAGAAAGCGGCCAAGCAAACTACTACGACAAACACGGTAAATCAAAAACATCACACGGTACCTCAATCTATAAATAGATGTTGTTCGTTTCAAAAGCCTAAAAACCCAACAAAAACGAACAAATGAAAGAAACATGAACAAAGGTTTCAAACGGAATTTTTATTCAGGATGGGGTCAAGAAACATTTTGAAAGGCTTAAAGATTTAAATTTCAAAACCGTGAAATTTTGCATGCTGTGGTAGAATTTAATTACATGTAATTTCCCGCACCAATATTTAATTTTGCAGACCATTTTTTATACTTGCTCACTTTACGGATTTTTTTCAAAAATTCCATCATAGTTCGTAGAAGTACTATACATTACCATTTTTTTCTGAAGTCTTGGGAAGTGTGTAAGAAAACACTGAAGTAAAGCTTTTTTATCAAAAACTCAAGTGCTCAACTGTGCACGGATGAAAATGGACATAATTAATTCGGAAAGTATCTTCAAAGTATTCTGGCTAAAAATGTTCTGGCTACCAGCCGTTTTTTTAAAGCAGTTTAATATGCGTAAAGCTTGCTTCAAAAACATTGCGTGACTGACATAGCGGTTCGGCAGTACTCCCTTGAGTAAAACGCTTGAATAAAATAAAAACATATATTTCACGCTTAACAGAAATCAAGGTTTTAGATAGAATTTTAAATAGAAGAGTGATTTAATAGCTCCTGCCGAGTAAATATCAAAAGTGCGTGTTTTGAATCCTTGCCAAGGAAGCGGCCGAGCGGGTCTGGAACGATTTACCGACAAGACTACTACTACGACGAAAAAATTCCGTGCGATTTATGAACCGGGCCCAGTCTCCGCCCGGTTATTTAAATGAATAATAAATGCTTTTCTTACCATGTAAATCTTCATTACATATTTCATCACAGTCTTTATCTTCTCCAAAATCGACTCGAATAGTAAACTATCCAAGTCCTTCTTCACGGACAATTTAAAAAGCGAAAAAGCGGCGGCCATTCTGTTGACAATCGCACGCTGTTTCGCTACTCACCATCTACAACAGAATAGATAGTGAGTAGCGTAGCCAATCAGAGAACAGCATTCGTGATAGAACGCTAGTAGATTTATACCAGGGGGAGGGGGGGGGGGGAGAAAGTCGGCACTTTTCTTTGAAGACACAGCAGTGCCTGGAAACGGTGCGAGTCTATGTCAATCAAGCCGATGCTAAGAAAGACGTCAAACCAAAGTTTTGTTTTCTCAGAAATATTTAAATATAAATGACTGCGTGCGTGTGAAATGCGAATAGTGGCGAAGTTTGCGTTTGATATTTTACGCCGCTGAGATGTTTTGACATTTTCAGCCAGATTTCTCACCTGATGTTTCACGTCACTGAGAATGTTTTGGCGGCGTGGAATAACAAGCGAAAAATTTGTCACGGTTGAAATTTAACAACCAAAAAATGAGAAATAGTTTCAGAATCATTGGAGTTATTTTTAATTAGTATAATTCGAAAGCCTTACTTTTGCCAGACTGGTCACCGTTATCACTGTTTGTTGTTTTGATGTCCGGCAAACTTTAAAGGAGCAATCAACATGCAAATAGCTATTGTGTTTTGTGCACGGTCAAGACCAAAACATGCGAACTAAACAATGAACTTTGTCAAGCTATTTACTACACCCTCAGCAACTATTCGATAGCTACTGCGCAGTCTCAGTTGCCCGGCACCGCTTTGAGTCGTGTAACAAAGGAAGTTTCTCCCCCCTCCCACCCTGGTCCAAGACCAATTGCTGTCCAAATTTGAGCCTTATGGCACTCTTGGAAGTGAGAAGGTCAAAAAGTTTTCGCATGATAATTTCTGCAATTTACCAGCAAACGAATGAATCATTTCATTGAACCAGACAACCGAACTGCTGCTTTCGATAGTCTTATTGACAGTCTTATTGTGTCACCCACAAATGACCACTGCTCACCATTAGAGTTCTCAGTAGCTCAGTGGTTAGAGCGTCCGACTAGTGTACGGAAGGTCGTGGGTTCGAGTCCCATCTGTGAACTCAGAATTTTTTTCTGAGTTCTTTCTCTCCACACAACAATCCATTATTATTTATTTGATTATTAACTTGAAGTTGATAAAGATAAATTAACTGCCATAGTAAATTTGGATAGCTGACGTTTCGAGCACTAGGCCTTCTTCGGTGCAAAATTGGGAAACTGTGGGTTGCGTGCATGTTTATGTAGTGGAGAATGTTATACTGGAAATAATTTTTTGTTCTGAAGTTTTTCGCCCAGCAGGTGGGGGGGAGTGCAATATGAAAGGGACGGGAATGCTCGTCGTCTCATTTAGGTCTAAGTACGGGTGTTCAGGATAGAAAACCAACAGTGTTAGCCGTCAAGGTCTCGGTTAGGGTAACATAAAGAAATGAAAAGAAAACTCATAATGTGTTGTCGGACCGATCCTAAACATTGGTCCCTTTTAGAGGCCAAAAAACGTTGTGCAAAGCCCAAATTACATTCGTTTCCTATTATGTTTGAAAAGCATCGTTGTAGTGTCATAGAAAATTCTAATTCTCTATAATTATGATTCAGTTTCAATTACCTTTGGGCCAACGCTCAGCACTCCTGGATCACTGCCTTGGGATGTAGATGTCGTACTAAGAGCCTGCTTATCATCCCTCAACATCTAAAAAGTGTAGTTAAAATAAAGAAACAAATTTATTCGGTTGTTTCCGAAATCTCTTCTACTATTGTATTCTTCCAACAAATAATGGAAAAATATTTCTCAAGCCAAGATAAAACGGTTAACATAATGAGAGTGAGAATGTTTAACGAGCAGTTCAATAGCTCTACGCACTGTTAATTTTTCATGTTCCATGTTTTCATGTTGAACGGGGGCGTTTTCAACTATTCTCAGCTGCAAGACAGTTTTTACATGGCTGGCATGCGAGGGGGCGCATGCTTCACGCTTAACCTTATTTACTCGTTAAAGCACCGTCCTCGATTAAATGTCGCCCTCAAATGAGCGCCGGACATGAGAGCAAAAACAAATTTAAAGGCGCTACCCTCAAATAAGAGCCGCAGCACTGAACAACACACGGCGCTAATTCGACTAGACCTGCACTCCAATGTTGGTACATAACTGCGATCGAGAAAGTAAAAGTGGCATCGGCATTGTAAACTGTGAGTATCGGCTGTTGTTTTTTTCGTGGCTGTTGTTGTTGTTTGTTTTTTTCATCGATTTTGGATAAAAAAGGTTATGTTTATTCAAAAATCGATCAGGTTCTTAATAAGTTTTAAATAAGCGCTGCCTTTGAATTAGCGCCACCTTCGAAAACACGCCGAATTAACGCCTCCCTGGAATGTTATAAGCGTCGCATCAAAATCTCAAAAAAACAAATAATAACATGCGCAGTGCACGAAAATACTGTATTCTTCTGCCACTCAACTGAAGAGTCTGAGATTTGAACAGAAAATTTCCATAATGACGACGTAGTGGTAAAGAGATCCATGTAGTATCCCTGATTGATTGATTCGCTTGGTTTATAAAATTTTCACAGGCATGTCACAAACTTGGAATTTTTCTGGTCACGTCTCAGACGTCTCTCAGGTAGGAAAAAGTGAGCACATGAAAAGAGAAGTCTGTTTACTCAAGAAATGATATCTGAGACAAACTGGCCTAGTGACCAGCTTCGCATTAATTATATTAAATTAATTCAAATTAAATTAATTATTTATTTATATTAATTGCATATCTGTCTGGATTTGACAAAACGTGGACTCCGGGATCCGTGCTTGAAGGCCGACGCAGTTGGCCTTCAAGCCTTTGCGGCCCGAGAAATTTGAGGGGGGGGGGGGGGGCAACGTCACCGACCCCGTGGGCAGCTAGCTGGGGCCCTGACCTAACAACCCTAGGGAGCCCTGGGTCAGCTGTTGAATTGCAATCCGGCTGGAGGGGGGGGGGGGGTGTCTAAAGTCAGGTTTTTGGCTTGTTTTCTGCAAAGACTTTGCTTTGAAATGTGGTCAGGACTGCTCCTGGTTTTTGGTTTTGGGGGGGGCTGGCTCAGAAGCCTTGAGACCTCTGAGAGCTCAGCTGCGACCGGGCCTGGGAAGGCTTCCTAGCAGTGCCCCTGGGCTCTCTGAAATCCACAGGGGGAAGGGAGGGGAGGGCTAAGAGAGTTGCTGGCCCCAGGCAGTTCCTGGGGCCTTGTTTTCTTAAATCAGGACAGATATATTGTATAGATGTATATAGATTTTATCTTAGAGTTTTTTATAAATATTTTATAGTATATATGTTACTATTATTTTTGTTTTTTCTTTTTCTTTAGGGGGTCGGCTCTATAGGAGGACTGGGTTCCTCACTGCCGGCACCCTATTGCAATATTTTTATTATTTTCTCTCTTTATTGCAATAAAGTTGTTATAAATAAATTATGCTATCATTGTCATCATCATCATTTTCTTTTCCCCAACTGGTAAATAAGACCCTTAGTCTAAATTAAGTCACTCCGAGCATTCTGTCAGGTTGCCCGATTAATTCGCTGGTACCCAATTATACTTATTACCTAAAATGAAGTTGTTACAATACTCTTATGGGTGAAGAGAGGCACTATGAAACTAAAGTGTTCTGACCAAGAACACAACACAGTAACCCAGACAGGGCTCGAACGTCGTACACTCGATCAAGAGCCTAACGCACACACCATACATCAGGGCACTGTGCCTCACACGAGAAACAAACTGGGTGTACCTAATTAATGGCTAGCGGCTAAGTGATAGACGGCGTCTTCAGGCCCGCCATCGTGGTTTACTCGAGGCACTCGATTCGCTTCCCGTGAGACAAGTCAGGCCTCGATTACCATTTTTAATTCTTACCTTAGCCAACACACTACACCCGTCAGTCATGCCAATATAAGGGTATAACGGTTTATCAAAGTCCAGGAAAAACTGATCCTCTCCTTCTTCGGTAATGATCTCCCTTCCGTTCAATGAAAACGTAACTGGAACTTGTCTTTTTCCATTGATCTCTTTTTCATTTTCAAATATGACTCTGCAGCGAATCTGGTCACCTCGACGGGCCATGACAGGTCCTGCAAAACATGCATTTGCAACAGTTTATTACCAGAGGGGAAAGATATACCAGGTGATCTGTGACGTCACATTGGGGGACTGGGGGAGATAGAGATAGATAGATAAATTGTTTATTTAAAATCACAACTAGCAGCTATAAGCTGAATTACTTGTGGGGAGAAAAAATTTAATGCCGTATCCCACAAACGCGCGCGGCCCGTAAGTTTGAGTTCGAAGCTTTCACGGCGGCTGTTAGCAGAGATGAGAAATTTCGTTTTGCGCCTTATCAAGTTGGCGATCAAACTGTAACGCGTCACAGAGGCAGTAGAAAGTCATCATAGGATGGAGACGTTTCGGAATGGTAAATTCAGCATCCAAAAACGCTTGCGGCGAAAACGTAGACGCTTTTGGCATCATGCTCGTGAAATCCAAACCCGAATGTTTTGTTGTATGTGTTTATTTTTCATCTCCTTTTCAGGTCATTGCTCTGTATTGCATTGCCCATCCTGTGCAGAATTTTACGCGTAATTAGCGCGCGCGCACACAAAAAAATGGCGGCTTTTGTCTACGCGGCTTAGTCCGGGAGAGAAATAAATCGTCGTTTTCTCGTAAACGAGTATAGTGACCTATCTTTTTTCTCATAATTTGAGTGTAGCGATCAAATTCTTTCTGAAAAATGAAAACAGATCAAATTTCTATGTTTGAAAAATAAATTATCGCTGAAAAAGTGTACTTTGCTGGTACTCGCACGGGAATTAATAAGGAATTATATGGTATATACAAGGTCTTCCTGTTCCTAAACGAATATGGTGACCGCACTTTTTTATTTAAAAATTTAAGTTCCCTTTAGGTAATCAACCAGTATGTTCAGTTCTATTTCGGGGCAATGACCTTAAAGTTCTGAGTTTAGGTTTCAAGAGAATGGCGAGTTAACGAATCCTGCAATCTGATTGGTTCTTAGCGCGGGCAAGATTTTCCTATCGCTTCCTTGGGGCAACGGTAACGCTTTCGTGAACTTTCGTCGAGGTTGATTTGGCGGCGAGATGAACGAACCTTCGAAAGATTTGTTTTCCAAAATCGAGATGGTTGCTCACCAACCGTTGTAAATGTGAAAGGAAAAATTTGCAGTGGAATTTAAGGCCTTTAAATTTTCCAAACGGCGAGTGTGGCCGTAGTTTGTCGATTGTTGTCTGTGCATTCGAAATGATTTTTACGCCATCGCGGTTAATTGCAAGTCGCCAGTTTACAGACTCGATTTATCCCTTCAAACATCTTGCTTCTCTGCTACTTTTCTCAAAAATCGAATACTGCTTATCACCCTTCAAGAAAACTAGATGCTTTAATATAAAAAAAAAACAGTAAAACAACTTTTCAAAGCAATTTTGCGACGTGTGCAGGCGAGCAAACTACACATTTCAGCTTCATTCAGTTTCACTTTCGCAAAATTTTTATCAAAACAAAATACTGTGCGACAAACACAGAGGCTATTGACTCGATAAATACAATTGGTATATACACACTCAGTGATCTTGGTGTTTCAAGCAATCTGATTGGTTCGCTATCTCGGGCTAATGAGCATTATTCACTCCGTAGGGAGTGAATAATGCTTGATCCAAACTGAAACAAAATGGCCGGCGTAAACCTGCGTTTCGCCGGCGTTTCTGAATCGCAAATACTAAGAATACAAGAAGATGCTGAACCAGAAAAGACAAAAAAAGGCTAAGAAATTTGGCCTGATGGTTTTCAAAGTAAAAGACGACTACATATTTCGCAATTTGCAGCACAATGTCCACACAACTCGAGTACTAAAACGATAAACAATTGCTTACCGTCAAGTCGCGCTCTTCGCCCGGCATCGGCAGAAATGAATACCGCAGATTTATCGGCAGCAACATCAAGTGTTATACAACCAAGATCCTCCACAAATATTCAGGAAAACGTCTTTGTGCAAGAAAACATCCAGTTTTCACCACAGTTCTGCACACATTCAGTATAATCCAAACTTTCAGGTGGATCCTTCGCCAACTGCTCTTTCAATTTTCAATTCAAGTCAACTTCAAAAGCTTTGATTCAACGGTCAAAATGTTTTGCAAGTAGGTTTTTGATTCAGATTGCAGGTTTGAGTGGTGTTAAAGGACCATTTTGCTAGATTGTGACGAGGATTTTATCGAAGTTTAACTAGATTTGCCATGTTTGAAGATTCTGTAAACTGTTTCGCGCATGTCGGTTAGTGCCGCTTATATGTACGTTTTCCACGCATGAATTGAGAGGTCAATAAAATCGACTTTAAATGGTTTCCTTCTGAAATTGAGATCGCTTGTTGTTGAGATCACTTCGTGTGTATATACTAAAACAATTATTCTTTGAAATCTCGGTGAATAGCGGCAGAATATTCACCTCGATTTCAAAGAATAATTGTTAAATGTAAAGAGCTAGAAAATACGTGTTGTAAGTGCTTTTCAGTCCGAGAAGTAGATTTAATTAACTAATATAAAGAACTCACGAGCCGATATGGAGTTAGGAGTGTTTCGTGACTCGCTGAGTTTTTTATGCTCTGTTTTGGTGCTACATTCTGATTTTTATCATTTGGCAGTAAGCTCTTATAGCGAACAGATCATTCTTCACTCTTGCCGTAGCTTAGCGATCGACTCAGATAATAAAACATCTTTTAGATCAAATGGCGGTAAGTTACGTAAGCTTCTGTTTCAAATAATCTCCCAAACCCGAAATCACATTGTCAGGTTTTTGGAATTAAAGAACATCAAGCCTCGGCCGAAGCGCGCAAGAAATTATGTGCGGCTTTAAAATTATTTTCTCCCCGGCTCTGATTGGCTAATTTTAGACGACCACATCCTCTGGACAATATTAAAATTATATTCTGGTACAATTTACATGTGCATGTAATACATACACCAGGTTTAAAATGCAAGTTCCGTAAGCTAGATATACTTCATTGAGTCTCAAATACTAAGTAAAAGACGCCCTAAAGAAGTTATGACAAACCGAAGGAAACGTCAAAAGTAATAGTTTATAAGGTATAATAACACCGAAGAAATAGTGATGAACCAAAAAAAAGAACTCGAATGAACATGACTGACGAAGATTGAGATGTATTACAAACAACGAACTTGAAAACTATAGAACAAATAAAGCACTGCTTTAATACTAGTAATTACACAGTTTTGATTTAGTTTCTGTTTTAACTACTTCATAATACCTTTAGTTTCTTTTCCATCTCTTGCATTATAGTGATAAATTTTTCCATCATCAGTATGATATCCCACAGATTCTTTATCCCATCCTGGCATTCTGATCGTGTTGTAATCCTCATTTACTACTCCTATTCCCAGACATCGTTTCTTCCCAGTTTCTAAAATGACGACCTAAAGGCAAAAGTGTATTTGTCACAGAAATCCTTTTGTCAAGCGGGCAAGTTAAGCGCGAATATGACTACCTCTTAAGCTCTTCCAGAAGTTTTAGTTATTATTCAAAGAATTGACTTCAGTGGAAACCATTCAATTTCAAAAATTTATTTATCGATATATATATAACAGTAAATCAGTCTCATTTATTTCAATTGAGCTTATTTAGTGGCTATTCGATGATTCAACTCGTAACGGACATCCACATCAGTAACATTGACAACCAATCGTTGGGTATTCCGTGAAGTACGTTTGTTTATTCAAAGGATGAGTATTTCCGTAAGTGTATTGTTCTCTCACTCCAAATTCTAACCTAACATAATGCATCACTTGCGTCAATTAACTTTGTTATGGAATGTTGCTACTCACCTCAAAATGAGGAAACTCCGCAGAGAACTGTGTAAGACATCTGGCACCGTGGTGACCTTGGACGTCACAGGTTAAAAGAGCGCTTTCTATATTCCACATCTAGGAATGATCAGAAATAAACTGAGAAACTAGCTATTGCAAAAGTAATGTTCCACTGGAACATGTAATGTTTAAAAGAATTTCGAGAGGCCGAGAAAGGCCAAAATTAGAGGGTTCTGATTTGGGTAAGGGCTTTTAAATTTGTCTCTATTTTTTTTTTGTACAAGTGGAATACATGAACAATATCATTATGAATCACATCATAGCACTTTTGTTCCAATCCAACCTGGAACTAACATCAGGTTATATTTATATACTCACCCGCAGGTCTTGCAATCGGATTGGTCCTACTTAAGGTGTGTAATGCAGTATACTATCATTACTTACATAGAAATGCTGGTCTATGGGAAGTTTTCTTATCGCGATCGGAAGCGCGTCATGGAAGATTTCATTGACAGAATTTGGTAGGTTTTAATTTTTAATTTCTTTGAACTTACTTTGCATCATTTCCTGTCGAAAAGAATTTATGGTTATCAGGAAAGGTAAAAATTTATCAACTTTAACCGTTTCAAGGCCTGGATATGTGCCTGTTTATGAACAAAAAATATAGAGTGCCATTTAGTTTAGGACAATGCAACTGAAAAACTTTTTTTTTGTTGTTCTGTGAAGAGACCGTTCTCGTAAAATACCTTGTTTAGTCCCCAAAATTTTTGCATGAGCATTGTTTTTAATTTCTCTTGGAATTTACAACCGTCCGAAGAAAAACTTTTAAAAATCAATGCTAATGCTTACTCCAAATTCTAGCCTTACATACACGACCCCACAAGCATTGTGCTTAAAACCCTTATCGTGTTTAAATAAAGGATATGAATGACATAATGCATCACTTGCGTCAACTAACTTGATTATAGAGTGTTGCTACTCACCTCAAAATGAGGAAACTCGGCCGAAAACTGTTTAAGACATCTGGCACCGCGGTTGTCACTTTCACAAGTTAAAAGAGGGCCTTCTATTCGTATGTCCGGGTGGACTTTCCACATCTTGAAATGATCAGTAAATAAACTGAGAAACTAGCTATTGTTAAAATAATATACAGTTTTCTTTTCCACTAGAACATTTTTAAAACAACGTCTAGGCCAAGAAAGGGCAAAATTATCACAAACACATACTCAATGTTCAAATTTAAGTAAAGGTTTTTAATTTTGTCTATTTTTTGTATGAGTAAAATACCTGAACAATATGAATTGTATCATGATACCTTTGTTCCAATCCAATCTGGAACTGACATTGTTTGTATATTACTACACTCACCAATGTCTGGCAATCTGATTGGTTCTAAGGTGTGTGACGCAGTATATCATAATTACTTAATTACTTAATGCGGGTCGGCCCGAAATTTCTTATAAATTACAAAATGTGTAAATACTGCGCTGTAGTCAAAAAAACTGTTCCCGACGTTTCGGCGATGCTGCCTTCTTCAGGGGGACAAAACAAAAAATGTCTTACCTTAAGGTTATTATTGTTAGCGGCTACTAATTTTAGCGATTTTAGCGAGTTTGGCCAAAATCGCTTAATTTAGTACTCGCTAAAATTTTTCTCGATCAAATTTAATACGCGTTAAATTAATACCTCCGCCTGCCAGAGGAATACAAAATTAAATATAGTGGTCCTGTTCAACTATACAACAACATCAGAATGGAGGGCAACAATTAAGAATGGTTGGTAGAGAGCTGGGATCGCCGGCATCGTGGAGAATATGACTGATTTTCCTGACGAAGCCACTTTCTAACATTTGCAATTCACTTTGTTCTTCCTGACAGTTTTAATGTTCGTTCAATTTTAAGTGACTTTGTTCTCATGAATTATTTCTTTTTTAATTTTCGAAAAACCGCTAAATTTAATAGTCGATAAATCTTGCTCAGAAAAAAATCGCTAAAAATTAGTAGTCTCTAAAAATAGTAGCCTTAAGGTATATCGAAATTTCTTATATCGGACGGGCGTCCTGGAACATTTCATTGAGAGAATGTGGTGGTTTTATTTTTTAATTCTTTGAACTTAGTTTGCATCATTTTCTGCCGAATATAATTTATGGTTATCAGAAAAGGGAAAATGAAATTAAACCATTCAAGACCTGGATATGTGCTTGTTTATGAGAAAGAAATAAAGTTCCGTTTAGGATAAGCACCATAAAAACTCCTTTATTGCAGTTCTGTGAAAGAATTCGCAATTTTCACCGTTCTCATAATACACCCTGTTTACCCCCCTAAAATTTTTGTAGGAGCATTGTTTCCAATTTCACTTGGTATTTACAATCGTTGCAAGATAAACTGAAAACAACGCTCCTGCAAACGTTTTGACCAAGAGCAAAGCGAATACTACATATATCGGAATGTGTGATGAAGTTTCCACTTGGTAATTGCTGTAATTTGCCAGCAAACGATGGAATCATTTGATTGAAGCAGACAACCAAAGTATTGCTTTTGACAGACTTAGTTGATTGTTAGCTTCAAGTTGATAAAGATACATCTGATTTGAATTTTTTTTGTTTTTCGACCAGCGTTGGGGAGGTGGGGGGGGGGAGTTCCATATGAAAAGGGACGAGGATGCTCGTCGTCTTATTTAGGGCTGTAAATTAATGAAATTGGTCTCTGTACGGGTGTTCAGGACAGAACGCCGAGAGTTTTAGCCGTCAAGGTCTCGGTTATGGCCACCCTTTATGCCTTGTTGGCGGTCTAGACCGATCCTAAAAATTGGTCCCTTTTAGAGGGCAGAAAACGTTGAACCACGCCCAGATTGGTCTCCTTTAGGGTTATTTCAAATATTCCAACAAGCATCCCCACTCGTTTCATATGACAACTCCCCCGGGGGCGGGATAGCAGACAAATATGTTTTTTTTTTTAAGAATGACCAGGAAGATTAAAATGTTTGGACACAAGTTGCGAGGCATCTTCTAGTCGCCTTCCTATCTCTCCAATGTGTACCATTTTGCACGGAGTGCACGTTATGCAGTAGATAGATAGACAGATAGATAGATAGATAGATAGATAGATAGATAGATAGATAGATAGACAGATAGACAGATAGATAGATAGATAGATAGATAGATAGATAGATAGATAGATAGATAGATAGATAGATAGATAGATAGATAGATAGATAGATAGAGCGAATAAAACCAACTTAGCAATCTTGGAGTTGGCCTCTTGACCATTACATTTCCACTTTTAGATAGATAGATAGATAGATAGATAGATAGATAGATAGATAGATAGATAGATAGATAGATAGATAGATAGATAGATAGATAGATAGATAGATAGATAGATAGATAGATAGATAGATAGATAGAGCGAATAAAACCAACTTAGCAATCTTGGAGTTGGCCTCTTGACCATTACATTTCCACTTTTAGATAGATAGATAGATAGATAGATAGATAGATAGATAGATAGATAGATAGATAGATAGATAGATAGATAGATAGTTTATTGATATTTTTACATGACAGTCTAAAACTGAATTGCGTAAAAATTTACATTTATAGATTACATAACTCTACGTCAAAGGAAGAAGTTTTTGAGCGCTGTAAATTTCTTCAAGATATTGTTTGTTAGAATTGGAATTGAAAAGTAAACACGTGAAAACGTGAAGGAAAGCCTGTGAAAATTAACTTTGGATTGAAGGCAAGGGCCTTCAATCGACAAGAACCGATTTGGATAAACTATAGGTATAAAAGCCTTCTTTCCTGACTACATATGATTTTCTAACGTGGATTTTTTTTGTTGAAAATAAGGGTAAAATGATTTGAATTTACAACTGCAGGTTGTTACGTTCATTAGAAAATTTGCCTTGTTTTCGATTTACAAATTGTGAAAGGGAATCTCTTTTCTTGTAACATAATTTTTTTAATAAAGGCTGGTGGTTTTTACTAACGCATAAGCATAATTATGCATAACAACGTAAGCATAACGCTAGTGAGAACAACACCGAAACAAGCATAAACATAAGCACAAGCATAAGAAGAACAAACACACTTGTTGTTCTCACTAGGAATTACCGCGACATAAGCATAACATGGCATAAGTATAAGCACAGGAACAGTGGAGGACATCATCGGCCGTTCTTCTTGTGCTTATACTTATGCCATGTTATACTTATGTCGCGGTGATTCCTAGTGAGAACAACATAAGAAAAACAAGAGTGCTTGTTCTTCTTGTGCTTGTGTTTATGTCTATGCTTATGTCATTTTGCTTATGCTTGTGCGCCAGTGCAAACCGGCCTTAACTTGTGATTGACTCGTTAATTTTATTCTTCGGCCATTTTATCCTCACTAGGAACATTACACGTTAGTAGGCGAGATACTTCTTTACTACCTTGGTTTCGTTATTATTCGCAGATTTCGGGTTGTTTTGTCATGTTTGTCACCGTTGTGAATGACTGATTCTCATTACCTGTGGTTGTGGCCTCGTTCATTTAAAAAAAGGGTGCGTTTCTTTGAAAAAAATCCAAATCCAGATTCTTGAATCTAAAAATGAATTTTGCGCTTCTTTACAAAAATCTGAAAATGGATTATGAATCTGAAGAATCCACACTCCGAGTGGATTATGTAGATCAAATCTAAAGCTGGATTGTTAGGATTCATGATCCGTGCGTTTCTTTGGGAAAGGATTCCAAAAAAGTGCAGTCGTAAAGCGGTGTTCGCTGTGAAATACAGATACGCTATTTGCACACTCTGTAAGTTTTCAAGCGTCTGTTTCGATTGAGAGAGGAAAATAAGTGGTTGCTAAAAGGTTACGGTAACTTGATCAGTGTGAAGTGTCATTTTAAATTGGATAAAGGTTCAGTCTAGAACAGTCACTGTGTGCCTGCGGAAGCTGTATCCTTCTGAAATCGTCACGTCATGTTACGTTAAATTGATCATCTTTTCGCAGAATTCTTCGTTTTCAAATGCGTTACTGCCACATTATGCTTCCGGCTAAAGGAGAACTGCTTCGGAGAGTGATTTTTGTGAAGACTTTTGTATGCTGGAATGATTATGGCTAGGATACCTTCGACGATAAATAAATACGTACTGATATTATATGTTCTACGCGAACGGTATTAACATCTGTATTAAGGGGATTGTCATGACAAAAAAAACATTTTTTGGATTCTTTGTTTCCAGTTTTAATTAAAATTCTCCAAAATAAACGCTCCTGAACTTACCGAAGCTAGGCTAGTCACTCTGCGGTTGCAGTGTTGGATAAAGGATGATTGAGTGCAACTACAGTGTAGGCGCTATACGCCACATCATCTCATATTCATCGAGTGCTTGTGGAATAATCGTTATCTTCTCCTGACATTGTACTTGTTTTTATTGTAAATCATTCCAGTATGCTTAGAAACATGATAATTTTTCAACTAGTGATGAACTTGTTGTGTGCTTCACAGCGTTATTTACAGAGAGTTTTTCCACGCGAAATTCTTGACTGTACATATCTATTTTTTAAAAGCATAAAAAACAATATAAACGTTCTCAGACAAAACAGTTCTTTCACACAAAAACCAAATGTATCTGAAGTGCAAAATTTCTTTCCGCCATAACCCGAAAAAAAAAGTGAACATATCTATGGAATATCACATATTTGAACTGCGGGTGAAAGATTTAATGCATGATGAACTATTGCAGCTACGTAAGAAATTGTCCCCATTCAAGCCCGATTTGTTTTCCCACGCTTCCTTTCACAACTTATTAAGCACATGTTCTTTCATAAATTTAATATTCCAACTGTCGTTTAAGGTGGCTCGTACCAGTTTTCAGGTTTTTGACTGTGCGACGTTTGGAAGAAAATGGCCAAAAAATTAATTAAAGATTGTAACAAAATTTTTGTATAATTAAATTACCCATTGTGTTGTTGATCCAAAATACCAATAATTACGTCATTAGTGATTACCATGGCAACGATAGCCAATGATTTTGAGGAGCCTTTTTCAGCTTCCGGTGCTTATATCTTGAAAACTAACTTGATGAACCCCATTTTTTCTCGTGATAGCTTTTGGCATCTAAAAAAGAAACTGTATAATTATTTGAAAAAAATTCTACGAAGCGGAGTTTTTGCAAATGCAAAAAAGGGCAATTTGTAAGTAATTAAAAATTCCTTTCGTAGATTTTTTTTAGATTTTTTCTGGCGTTTCCTTTACATAAAAGGAAAATATTAGGGCAATAAAAAATAGGGCTTATCGGGTTAGTTTTCTTGCTAAAGCCTTTGCGAATTCGATAATTCCCACTCGCGTTTCCACTTTAAAATTTCACTTTTTGGTATTTACTCATGCTCAGTTCTGACTACCGCTGATCTTTGCGGGCACATACGCGCGCAACACGCGTGGACTCCCCCTCGCTTTGTCAGCGAAACTTTTCGGCTCAGGATTTCATGGGATTTAGCCAGTTTCAGTTGGCGCCAGTTGTGCCTCGTAAGTCTTACTTTTAAGTATTTCTTTGTCTGAATAATCATGTGTTTGACAGCGAACTCAAATAAGCTGAAACGAAAAAAGTGGAATTGAGTCACGATCTCCGCTGATCTCCGACAAGATCGATCGTAGCACATGCGAATTTGCTTTTGTAACTCGAGCAGTGAGATCCGAAAACATTTTGACTGACGAACATTAAGTTGACTTAAAATGTTCTTGTTAAAACAACTTCAGTTGAACGCGGAATTTTTTTCTTAATTTGCAGAATTTGAAGAAAAGCAACCTTGCACTCGGCCGCCATGTTTGTTTTCCTTTTCAAATCTCGCGCGTGACTCGTTGGTATGAAGCGTGACGCGCGCGCTAGTCACCAGACTTCCCACGCAAGAAAAACTGGTACGAGCCACCTTAACTATACGACATTTCATATATTCACTACCTTCATCTTCTACGGGTATATTATGAACTCAAAAAAGACTGAAAGTGACCAGCTCCCAGTTAACTTGGCAGCTCAGAGAGCACTGCATCGGTTTCGCAGAGGTTATGGATCAAATCCAGTTCAAGTTTGAATTTTTTCAGGCTGGCTTTCTTTTCGAAACTGCTCACCGT
>NC_135770.1:10035387-10040387 GCF_052425735.1 Oculina patagonica
GCGTTGAACGTCCGTGTATAGTATCCCATGTGTTCATTTCAATTACCGCTGCGCACGACACTTACATATATCTCCCGTGAGAGGAGTCAGGCCTTGTGTACAATTTATAATTCTTACCTTAGCCAAAACACTACTATCTTCACGCATGCCAATATAAGGGTATAACGGTCTGTCAGAGTCCAGGAAAAACGGATCCTCTCCTACTTGGGGGGTTATTTTCATTCCGTTCAATGAAAACATAACTGGAACTTGCACTTTGCCATCATTCTCTTTTTTATTTTCGAACATGACTGTGCAGCGAATCCGGTCGCCGCAACCGGCTTGGCCAGATTCTGCAAAATATGCATTATTACTACAGGGGAAAGATATATTTAACAATTATTTGCCGTAGGCGAAGTGATTATTCAACAATAATCACTGAGCCTGAGGCGAAAAAATGTTTTAGTATAATTTTCAGAGGTGATTATCAAGAACTGGAAAATAATAATAGAAAAAAAGAAAACAACAGACACAAGTGCTCGCTTGCATACGGTGAAAACCAGTTTTATTCATCGATTGAAATCAGAACTACGCTTAAGAATTCAAGCAATAAAACGGAGCAAAACAAACACTACGAGAAAGATAGATATCTGGTACTTGCTTACTTACTCTTTCCTCTTCGTCCTTGGTGGGACATAAGGCGGCAACGATCTGCTTCCATCGGGACCGATCTTTTGCCACAAGTTGTGCCTCGCCCCAAGTCAAGCCCATCTCGTTTAGCTCGGCCATCACAGTACGTCTCCAGGTTGTCTTGGGCCGCCCTCGCTTCCTTTTTACTCGTGAATGCATAATGAACGAGTATAGTGGGGGAAGTTGAGCCATCCGTCCATCCTTCCATCCATCGTTGTTAACATTATGCAAATTAGGTATGCTCACAGGCGCTTAGCTTTCTAAATTTCGTTTCCCTCGGCTGTGAATAAAAATACAGCTTTGCAAAGGTATCATTTCAAAGAAATAAGTGTAGAAAATACTTCACCCCTGTAAATGAGAAACAATCGTTTCCCAAACGATGAAATATTGCCTTTTCGCATATAATAATCGCGAACATTCGGAAACGATGACCAGTGACTTTATGTATGTGTTATTAAAAGACTGGAAGGTTTGAGCACGGCACGATTTATTAAAGGATAATCAGTAAAAGAGTATCGAAACTTTATACAAGACAGATATGTATATAATATCCGTGGAAAAAAAATAAGGAGGAAAAAAGAATTTTAGCCAGGGTACGAGAGTCGATCCCGGGTCACCCGCTTTAGAACGCAGAGCTGTACCACTGCGCCTTCGGTTTGCTAAGCAATTAAAGTTTACGAAAAAGTAATTGTTATACCTAAGCGTCCTGTTATATGTTCACCCTCTTTAAATAAAGTTGATTATTATTATTAACCCCTATAATGAATATTTTCCATCGATACTATACTGTTCAAAGGAACGATTCAAATATATCTAACGCATTCACGAGTAGGTCATAGACCTCTTTGATTCCAGGTGGTGTCCATCTAAGAGCGGTCTTCGGGATACGGTCTTGGTCCATTCTGAGGACATGTCCAAGCCAACGGAACCGGCGGCGTTTGATCTCAAGCACCACACTTTGGCTCTTTGTTTTCTTGTAGAGTTCTTCATTCGAGATCTTGTTAGGCCAGAAAATGCGGCATATCCTCCTGAGGCAGCCGTTGTGGAAGGCGTTGATCTTGTTCATATCGCTCTTTACCACACGCCAGCACTCGGCGCCGTACAACAAAACTGGCTTGACAATGCTGTTATATAGCCTAAGCTTGGTTCTAAGGCTGTATTGCTTCGATCTCCAGACGGGCTGGAGTCGTGCAAATGCACCGCGGGCTTTCCCGAGCCTTGCCTTGATGTCCTTTCGTGCTGCACTATCCTTTGCGACAAGACTACCCAGGTAGGTGAATTCCTCAACAAAGTCAAGTGGTTCACCATCTGTCGTAATCAGTACATCAGGGGTGGCATTGATGTACATTACTTTAGACTTAGAGGTGTTAATCTGCAAGCCTGCCTGTTTGGCAAACCTGTTGAGCCTGTCGGTCTTCTCCTGTAGATGATGACGATTGGTGGAGAGAGCAGCAAGGTCATCCGCAAAGTCAAGATCTTCCAGTTGGGAAAAGAGTGTCCATTGAATGCCACGGGGTCTGTCGGCCGTTGTTGTGCGCATGATCCAGTCGATGGTGAGCAGGAAGAGGATGGGTGAGATGATACATCCCTGTCGCACCCCTGACTTCACAGGAAACCATTCTGACAGGTTGCCATCAACAATGACACTGCACTCGAACTGCTGGATAGTGCTGCTGTGACTTCTAAGCAAATGAGCGAATCCTCTCGAAATGAGTAGCTACGGCTAGAAGAGAACTGAATAATGTTTGGTCAATCGAGCTGACTGAGTTTCACATGGCCGCGTTCGATCTCCAAACACCACCGTGTTTATGGTCAATTCTAATGCCTTGAGAGCCATCTCTTGAAACTATTTTCATTCCAAAACCCTTGGATGTCAATTTGAAAAATTCCCAATCTTTTAAAAATCCATGACTTGGAGTGTTTTTCTAAATGAAGGAAAATTTCATTCAGCAAATGCCGCCATGTTTACTTGCCTGGATGTCAAAGGTGGTAGACGTAGTAACCAACCCCTTAAATGCTAAAATCACCTCTCGCGAGGTGATTATGGCCTCATGAGCCGAGTTTCTCGACCAATCAGAATTCTTATAATCACCTCTGAATTATACTAAATATTATAATCATTTCATCGGGTATTGTGGCGTATTTTGGGGGCTAAAATATATTTTGGCACTCTGCCATGGACCAATCAAAAACAAGAAAATAACGAAGCCAGCCAATCAGAACTGAAAACCATTCAACTGTTCACGCCGTTTTCTTGCTAGCTGGCATCACTTCAAGTTCCGTTTTTTTGAGTCGAGACGCTTTCATCTGCAATCGCAAACTATTTTTGAGCTTTATAACGAGAAAATGGTTGAAGGACTGAACAGGAAAGCAAATTCTCAGTCAGGCCAAAAACATATTTACGCCCGCGAACATCAACTTTATTGTTACCTTATTACATGAAATTTTCGCGACACGAACAATAAGTGTCGCGAATATAACATGACACGAAAACTAAGTGACTCGCATTATGTCAATAAGCAGGAAAGAACAAGTTTAGGACCACTGAAGGAAGGAATTTTCAATGTAAATGGATGTTGTTGTCAATTGAGACAATTGACTCAAGAACAATAATTCACGTACAAGCATGAACTGCTTGTGGACATTGTGGGAACTGCTCTGTTGTTACTGTTAACATTAAGTCCCGCCCACCGTTTCGTTTTTGTTTATTTTGACGTTATTGTTCCTTTGATGAAGTCGTTTTATCTAATTCAAGGACATGTTGAATAAAAATGCCAAGAAAATGTAAACTGTGTCGTACTCAAAAACGCGAAATTAAAGTGATTCAAGATACAAAATTTTCGCAAAATCGCGAAATTTAAATGTCGCGAAATATGCGTACCTCAAAATCGCGAAATTAATGTATCGCGAAAATTTCATGTAATAAGGTATATTAAAACGATATTGTGGTACAATTTACATGTGCATACACATACACATCATTGAGTCTCACATATTAAAAGATACTCTTAAAGGAGTTATGACAAACCAAATAAATCGTCAGCACTGAAAAGTTAAAAAAAGGCTATAACAACACCAAAGAGATAGTGAGAACTGACTGACTGAAGAATCGAAGATTGAGATGTAATACAGACAACGAACCTGGGAAAAAATTGAAGCAAATAAAATACTGCTCTATACTAGTAAACATCGTTTTGATTTCGTGTTTGTTTTTACTACTTCTTAATTAATACCTTTAGTTCTTTTATATTCCCCATTGAGATGGATGCCTCCATCATCAGTATATCCCACAGATTCTTTCTTCTCTCCTGGGAAGCAGTACGTGTCGTAATCCTCAGTTACCACTCCTATTCCCACTCTACACCCAGTTTTTAAAATGACGACCTAAAGGCAAAAGCATCTTTAGAAACTCATTTGAGCTTTCAAAGCCAGAGGTCTAGACAATATACCGTGCAGGTACGTACGAGAAAGTACTGATTTTATGGGAAAAGTAGTTTCCCTGGTTTGTCCAAAAACGGGACAAAACCGGTCGTGCCTTGGTTATGACGTGTTTAAGCACAAATAGAAAATTAATTAACTCACATCGATGATTTCCTCATTTTCATGCGCCAGTTGAAGGGAATTGATAACTTAGCTATAAATGAAACCAAACTCGACTCAAAGATCGAAGAAAACGAAGTTCATTCATTTCCTGGTTATGACTTAGTTCACAAAGACCGTTAAAGTAGTGGCAGGAATGATCGTGGTGTTTTTATCACGTTCGAAGTAATATCAACTTTCAAATCCGTTCTGACCTCAGCCCGAGTAATCTTGAATGCCTTACTATTGAGATTACGAGACTCCGCTCCAAGCCGTTCCATTTCCTGCCCTTCTCACTCCCATACCGAAAAATTGAAGTAACATCAGCCTATATCTGTTGGGTAGCCTAAATTATAATTTTTAATACAAGACATCGTCGATTATAACGTTACCCACCTCTTAATGGATATTCATCGTCTGAATTATCTAGGAAGCCAATCTTCGATTTTTGCCAAAATACACCATAATGATCAAATATGACCAAAGTTTAATTTTTTTAATGGTTACTTAGTCACAAAGGTTACCATAGCAACGATTGTCGTTTTCTTTTGTTTTCAAACAAGCCTGATTTTACAGGTTCCTTACTCGCTTGGCCGAGACAACTTATCGATTAGAGGGCCAAACAAAAGTAAAATTTAGTTCCCCCCCCCCCCCGCAGAGGCCTCCTTATAGTCCCCGCGTATAGGTATACACATTTCCTTGGTATACAGAAAAAAATCTCGATTTGATCGAAATGGTCGTGCACAGGGTAT